>NC_061513.1:86895164-86926415 GCF_022539505.1 Lolium rigidum
GTTTACTAAAATCACTACTCGCTGTTTCCGTTACTTCCGTCGTTATTTTACTACGCTATCTACTATAAAATTGTTACTACTGATAAACTCTTGCGAGCAAGTCTGTTTCTAGGTGCAGCTGAATTGACAACTCCGCTGTTAAGGCTTTCAAGTATTCTTTGTCTCCCCTTGTGTCGAATCAATAAATTGGGTAATACTTCCCTCGAAGACTGTTGCGATCCCCTATACTTATGGGTCATCACATAGCAGTAGCTAGATGGTTGTCTTCTCCTCATTGTGCTTCATTGTTGGATCTTGTGAGCTGCCTAACATGATCAAGATCATCTATCTGTAATGTTATATGTTGTGTTTGTCGGGATCCGATGGATAGAGAATACCATGTTATATTAATTATCAAGTTATTACATATGTGTTGTTTATGATCTTGCATGCTCTCCGTTATTAGTAGAGGCTCTGGCCAAGTTTTTGCTCTTAACTCCAAGAGGGAGTATTTATGCTCGATAGTGGGTTCATGCCTCGCATTGACACCCGGGACAGATGACGTGAAAGTTCTAAGGTTGTGTTGTGCTGTTGCCACTAGGGATAAAACATTGATGCTATGTCCGAGGATGTAGTTATTGATTACATTACGCACCATACTTAATGCAATTGTCTGTTGCTTTGCAACTTAATACTCGGAGGGGGTTCGGACGATAACCCGAAGGTGGACTTTTTAGGCATAGATGCAGCTTGGATGGCGGTCTATGTACTTTGTCGTAATGCCCAATTAAATCTCACAATACTTATCATGACATGTATGTGCATTGTTATGCCCTCTCTATTTGTCAATTGCCCGACAGTAATTTGTTCACCCAACATGCTTTTATCTTATGGGAGAGACACCTCTAGTGAACTGTGGACCCCGGTCCATTCTTTAATACTCGAAATACAAATCTGCTGCAATACTTGTTTTACTCGTTTTCTCTGCAAACAATCATCTTCCACACAATACGGTTAATCCTTTGTTACAGCAAGCCGGTGAGATTGACAACCTCACTCGTTTCGTTGGGGCAAAGTACTTTGGATTGTGTTGTGCAGGTTCCACGTTGGCGCCGGAATCCCCGGTGTTGCGCCGCACTACATCCCGCTGCCATCAACCTTCAACGTGCTTCTTGGCTCCTCCTGGTTCGATAAACCTTGGTTTCTTTCCGAGGGAAAACTTGCTGCTGTGCGCATCATACCTTCCTCTTGGGGTTCCCAACGAACGTGTGAAATACACGCCATCAAGCATATTTTCCGGCGCCGTTGCCGGGGAGATCAAGACACGCCTGCAAGGGGAGTCTCCACTTCTCAATCTCTTTACTTTGTTTTTGTCTTGCTTTATTTTATTTACTACTTTGTTCGCTGCATTATATCAAAACACAAAAAAATTAGTTGCTAGTTTTACTTTATTTATTGTCTTGCACTCTATATCAAAAACACAAAAAAATTAGTTTACTTGCATTTACTTTATCTAGTTTGTTTTATTTACTATTGCTAAAATGGCCACCCCTGGAAATACTAAGTTGTGTGACTTCACTAGCACAAATAATAATGATTTCTTATGCACACCTATTGCTCCACCTGCTACTACAGCAGAATTCTTTGAAATTAAACCTGCTTTACTGAATCTTGTTATGCGAGAGCAATTTTCCGGTGTTAGTTCCGATGATGCTGCTGCCCATCTCAATAATTTTGTTGAATTGTGTGAAATGCAAAAGTATAAAGATGTAGATGGTGACATTATAAAATTAAAATTGTTTCCTTTCTCATTAAGAGGAAGAGCTAAAGATTGGTTGCTATCTCTGCCTAAGAATAGTATTGATTCATGGACTAAATGCAAGGATGCTTTAATTGGTAGATATTATCCCCCTGCTAAAATTATATCTTTGAGGAGTAGCATAATGAATTTTAAACAATTGGATAATGAACATGTTGCTCAAGCTTGGGAAAGAATGAAATCTTTGGTTAAAAATTGCCCAACCCATGGACTCGACTACTTGGATGATCATCCAAACCTTCTATGCAGGATTAAATTTTTCTTCGCGGAATTTATTGGATTCAGCTGCTGGAGGTACCTTTATGTCCATCACTCTTGGTGAAGCAACAAAGCTCCTTGATAATATGATGATTAATTACTCTGAATGGCACACGGAAAGAGCTCCACAAGGTAAGAAGGTAAATTCGTTGAAGAATCCTCTTCCTTGAATGATAAGGTTGATGCTATTATGTCTATGCTTGTGAATGATAGGACTAATGTTGATCCTAATAATGTTCCGTTAGCTTCATTGGTTACCCAAGAAGAACATGTTGATGTGAACTTCATTAAAAATAATAATTTCAACAACAATGCTTATCTGAACAATTCTAGTAATAACTATAGGCCATATCCTTATAATAATGGTAACGGTTATGCTAATTCTTATGGGAATTCTTACAACAATAATAGGAATACACCCCCTGGACTTGAAGCTATGCTTAAAGAATTTATTAGTACACAAACTGCCTTTAACAAATCTGTTGAGGAAAAGCTCAATAAAATTGATATTCTTGCTTCTAAGGTTGATAGTCTTGCCTCTGATGTTGATCTTTTGAAATCGAAAGTTATGCCTAATAATGATATTGAAAATAAAATTGTTACTACAGCAAATGCCATCCAAGTTAGAATTAATGAGAATATAAGATTAATGGCTGAACTGCGTGCTAGGTGGGATAGAGAAGAAAATGAAAAACTAGCTAAAGAGAAAAATGTAGCTAAAGTTTGGACTATTACCACCACTAGCAATGCTAATGATTCACATGTTGCTGCACCTCCTACTATCAATGGTAAAATAATTGGTTGGCAATGCTTCTACTCCTAGTGCAAAGCGCGCAAAATTACCTGAAACTGCTAAAACTGCGAAACTGCTTGTGATAAAAGCTGCTGAAATTTTTTCCAACCTTGGGGATGATAATCCCATTGCTTTAAATTGTAATGATTTAGATTTTGATGATTGCCACATCTCTGAAGTTATAAAGTTCTTACAAAAACTTGCTAAAAGTCCTAATGCTAGTGCTATAAATTTGGCTTTCACAAAACATATTACAAATGCTCTCATAAAAGCTAGAGAAGAGAAACTAAAACTTGAAACTTCTATTCCTAGAAAGCTAGAGGATGGTTGGGAGCCCATCATTAAAATGAGGGTCAAAGATTTTGATTGTAATGCTTTATGTGATCTTGGTGCAAGTATTTCAGTTATGCCTAAGAAAGTCTATGATATGCTTGACTTGCCACCATTGAAAAACTGTTATCTGGATGTTAATCTCGTCGATAATGCTAAAAAGAAACCTTTGGGGAAAGTTGATAATGTTCATATGATGGTTAACAATAACCTTGTCCCCATTGATTTTGTTGTCTTGGATATTGAATGCAATGCATCTTGCCCCATTATATTGGGAAGACCTTTTCTTCGAACCGTTGGTGCTACTATTGATATGAAGGAAGGTAATATTAAATATCAGTTTCCTCTCAAGAAAGGTATAGAACACTTCCCTAGAAAGAGAATGAAGTTACCTTATGATTCTATTATTAGAACAAATTATGATGTTGATGCTTCATCTCTTGATGTTACTTGATATACACTTTCGCGCCTAGCTGAAAGGCGTTAAAGAAAAGCGCTTATGGGAGACAACCCATGTTTTTACTACAGTATTTTTGTTTTATATTTGAGTCTTGGAAGTTGTTTACTACTGTAGCAACCTCTCCTTATCTTAGTTTTATGTTTTGTTGTGCCAAGTAAAGTCTTTGATAGTAAAGTAAGTACTAGATTTGGATTACTGCGCAGTTCCAGATTTCTTTGCTGTCACGAATCTGGGTCTACCTCCCTGTAGGTAGCTCAGAAAATTAAGCCAATTTACGTGCATGATCCTCAGATATGTACGCAACTTTAATTCAATTTGGGCATTTTTATTTGAGCAAGTCTGGTGGCCTAATAAAATCCATCTTTACGGACTGTTCTGTTTTGACAGATTCTGCCTTTTGTTTCGCATTGCCTCTTTTGCTATGTTGGATGAATTTCTTTGATCCATTAATATCCAGTAGCTTTATGCAATGTTCAGAAGTGTTAAGAATGATTGTGTCACCTCTGAACATGTGAATTTTTATTATGCACTAACCCTCTAATGAGTTGTTTCGAGTTTGGTGTGGAGGAAGTTTTCAAGGATCAAGAGAGGAGTATGATACAATATGATCAAGGAGAGTGAAAGCTCTAAGCTTGGGGATGCCCCGGTGGTTCACCCCTGCATATTTTAAGAAGACTCAAGCGTCTAAGCTTGGGGATGCCCAAGGCATCCCCTTCTTCATCGACAACATTATCAGGTTCCTCCCCTGAAACTATATTTTTATTCCGTCACATCTTATGCACTTTGCTTGGAGCGTCGGTTTGTTTTTGTTTTTTGTTTTGTTTGAATAAAATGGATCCTAGCATTCACTTTGTGGGAGAGAGACACTCTCCGCTGTAGCATATGGACAAATATGTCCTTAGGCTCTACTCATAGTATTCATGGCGAAGTTTCTTCTTCGTTAATTTGTTATATGGTTGGAATTGGAAAATACTACATGTAGTAATTCTAAAATGTCTTGGATAATGTGATACTTGGCAATTGTTGTGCTCATGTTTAAGCTCTTGCATCATATACGTTGCACCCATTAATGAAGAAACACTTAGAGCTTGCTAATTTGGTTTGCATATTTGGTTTCTCTAGAGTCTAGATAACATCTAGTATTGAGTTTTGAACAACAAGGAAGACGGTGTAGAATCTTATAATGTTTACAATATGTCTTTTATGTGAGTTTTGCTGTACCGTTCATCCTTGTGTTTGTTTCAAATAACCTTGCTAGCCTAAACCTTGTATCGAGAGGGAATACGTCTCATGCATCCCAAATCCTTGAGCCAACCACTATGCCATTTGTGTCCACCATACCTACCTACTACATGGTATTTATCCGCCATTCCAAAGTAAATTGCTTGAGTGCTACCTTTAAAATTCCATCATTCACCTTTGCAATATATAGCTCATGGGACAAATAGCTTAAAAACTATTGTGGTATTGAATATGTACTTATGCACTTTATCTCTTATTAAGTTGCTTGTTGTGCGATAACCATGTTTCGGGGACGCCATCAACTATTCTTTGTTGAATATCATGTGAGTTGCTATGCATGTCCGTCTTGTCCGAAGTAAGAGAGATCTACCACGTTAATGGTTGGAGCATGCATATTGTTAGAGAAGAACATTGGGCCGCTAACTAAAGCCATGATTCATGGTGGAAGTTTCAGTTTTGGACATATATCCTCAATCTCATATGAGAATAATAATTGTTGCCACATGCTTATGCATTAAAGAGGAGTCCATTATCTGTTGTCCATGTTGTCCCGGTATGGATGTCTAAGTTGAGAATAATCAAAAGCGAGAAATCCAAAATGCGAGCTTTCTCCTTAGACCTTTGTACAGGCGGCATGGAGGTACCCCATTGTGACACTTGGTTAAAACATGTGCATTGCAAAGATCCGGTAGTCCAAGCTAATTAGGA
Source organism: Lolium rigidum (assembly GCF_022539505.1). Classification (NCBI taxonomy): domain Eukaryota; kingdom Viridiplantae; phylum Streptophyta; class Magnoliopsida; order Poales; family Poaceae; genus Lolium; species Lolium rigidum. The sequence continues at coordinate 86,900,754 of NC_061513.1, forward strand.
CAAGGTGCGGGCACTATTAGTATACTATGCATGAGGCTTGCAACTTGTAAGATATAATTTTCATAACTCATATGCTTTATTACTACCGTTGACAAAATTGTTTCATGTTTTCAAAATAAAAGCTCTAGCAAAAATATAGCAATCGATGCTTTCCTCTTTGAAGGACCATTCTTTTTACTTTTATGTTGAGTCAGTTCACCTATCTCTCTCCACCTCAAGAAGCAAACACTTGTGTGAACTGTGCATTAATTCCTACATACTTGCATATTGCACTTGTTATATTACTCTATGTTGACAATTATCCATGAGATATACATGTTACAAGTTGAAAGCAACCACTGAAACTTAATGTTCCTTTGTGTTGCTTCAATACCTTTACTTTGATTTATTGCTTTATGAGTTAACTCTTATGCAAGACTTATTGATGCTTGTCTTGAAGTACTATTCATGAAAAGTCTTTGCTTTATGATTCACTTGTTTACTCATGTCATTACCATTGTTTTGATCGCTGCATCCACTACATATGTTTACAAATAGTATGATCAAGATTATGATGGCATGTCACTTCAGAAATTATCTTTGTTATCGTTTTACCTCGCTCGGGACGAGCAGTAACTAAGCTTGGGGATGCTGATACGTCTCCGACGTATCGATAATTTCTTATGATCCATGCCATATTATTGATGATACCTACATGTTTTATGCACACTTTATGTCATATTCGTGCATTTTCTGGAACTAACCTATTAACAAGATGTCGAAGAGCCAGTTGCTGTTTTCTGCTGTTTTATGTTTCAGAAATCCTAGTAACGAAATATTCTCGGATTTGGACGAAATCAAGACCCAGGGTCCTATTTTGCCACGAAGCTTCCGGAAGACCGAAGAGGAGTCGAAGTGGGGCCACGAGGGGCCGCCACCATAGGGCGGCGTGGCCCAGGTCTTGGCCGCGCCGACCTGTGGTGTGGGGCCCCCGTGTGGCCGCCCACGTTGCCCTTCCGCCTACTTAAAGCCTCCGTCGCGAAACCCCTGATGCGAAAAACCACGATACGGAAAACCTTATCGAGACGCCGCGCCGCCAATCCCATCTCGGGGATTCTGGAGATCTCCTCCGGCACCCTACCGGAGAGGGGATTCATCTCCCGGAGGACTCTACACCGCCATGGTCGCCTCCGGAGTGATGAGTGAGTAGTTCACCCCTGGACTATGGGTCCATAGCAGTAGCTAGATGGTTGTCTTCTCCTCATTGTGCTTCATTGTTGGATCTTGTGAGCTGCCTAACATGATCAAGATCATCTATCCGTAATGCTATATGTTGTGTTTGTCGGGATCCGATGGATAGAGAATACCATGTTATGTTAATTATCAAGTTATTACATATGTGTTGTTTATGATCTTGCATGCTCTCCGTTATTAGTAGAGGCTCTGGCCAAGTTTTTGCTCTTAACTCCAAGAGGGAGTATTTATGCTCGATAGTGGGTTCATGCCCGCATTGACACCTGGGACGAGTGACGGAAAGTTCTAAGGTTGTGTTGTCTTGTTGCCACTAGGGATAAAACATTGATGCTATGTCCGAGGATGTAGTTATTGATTACATTACGCACCATACTTAATGCAATTGTCTCGTTGCTTTGCAACTTAATACTCGGAGGGGTTCGGACGATAACCCGAAGGTGGACTTTTTAGGCATAGATGCAGTTGGATGGCGGTCTATGTACTTTGTCGTAATGCCCAATTAAATCTCACAATACTTATCATGACATGTATGTGCATTGTTATGCCCTCTCTATTTGTCAATTGCCCGACTGTAATTTGTTCACCCAACATGCTTTTATCTTATGGGAGAGACACCTCTAGTGAACTCGTGGACCCCGGTCCATTCTTTAATACTGAAATACAAATCTGTCGCAATACTTGTTTTACTCGTTTTCTCTGCAAACAATCATCTTCCACACAATACGGTTAATCCTTTGTTACAGCAAGCCGGTGAGATTGACAACCTCACTGTTTCGTTGGGGCAAAGTACTTTGGATTGTGTTGTGCAGGTTCCACGTTGGCGCCGGAATCCCTGGTGTTGCGCCGCACTACATCCCGCCGCCATCAACCTTCAACGTGCTTCTTGGCTCCTCCTCGGTTCGATAAACCTTGGTTTCTTTCTCGAGGGAAAACTTGTCGCTGTGCGCATCATACCTTCCTCTTGGGGTTCCCAACGAACGTGTGAAATACACGCCATCACTCGTGCGCATCATACCTTCCTCTTGGGGTTCCCAACGAACGTGTGAAATACACGCCATCAGAACTCTACCAAATTGCTCCCCAATTTTTGTGAAGGATTATACTCCTTGTGGGTCTTAGCTTCGCAATTCTATTGGGTAGGTGTGTTGACCTTAGAAAAACAGCCGACTTGCGTGTGTGCGTGCGTTCGTATCTTTGATTGCTCCGCCTCCCCCCCACATGTTTGTCGTGTTCATCACCGTGTCCATCACTACCACCTCGTGAATCCATGTGATCGGGCCAACCCCTGTGGTTAACCCACATCATATGGTATCAACATTCAGCAGCCCTAGGTTGCCACGGTCACCCCCATATCGCCCAAAAAAATTCTTGATTTTTTTTTCTTTCGAAAATACCAGAAAATATCCCCAATTTTCCTTGGACAAATCTCTTAATTTGTTGAGTTTTTAGTGCTTTTGATCTGATAGAAACTTGTCCCTGGTGTTGATCTAACTTTATTTGCATTACTTTAGCCTAATATTACCTATTCCACATGGATTTGAGGTTCCAAGAGCTAGATTTCTGCGAAACTTGAAGAACAAGCTAGATCGCCAGATCCAGAACCAATCCATAATTCTTGAGCAAATTCTAGATTGATCGGAATTCCAAGTCAACCCGGATCCATTATGAGTTCTACGAATGTCACCATATACCTCACTTGCGTTTGGCATTTAACTTCTTTGTGTTTGACCTTTCGTATTGGTGTTCTAACAAGCTTCGGCAAACTCTTGGACATCAACGACTACACCGCGAAACTCAAGCGATCCATTTGACACCACGAAAACTCCGCAAGTTCAACATCACCTTCACCTAACATCAAATAGGTATAACTTGCCATTCAACATGTAACCCATATATTTCTTTTATTCATCTATTTTACTGAGAGCGATTTTTTGAGTGTTGCGAACCATTGCACTTCTTATCCTAACCGTGAGGGTGTGAGTGTGTGTTGAGCAAAGTTCGGAAGCAACCTCGGCGAGAAAACAATAGCAAAAGAGAGTGACATACTTACATATAGAGAAAAGAAAGGACAATAGAAAAATACAAAAGAAAGAAAAGAGTGTGTGGGCCACTTATACAAAAGAGTACCAAAGCTTCTAAGAAAAAAAGAGAAAAGGGAATTATAGTATTTAGTGCAACTTCAATTTTTGCTACCAAGCCACGTTATATCTTGTGTTAGCACGCATGGCCGGGACCATGGGAGTGCGGCCCGTATGGCCACACATGACCCATAATTTTGAGGGCCCCTCAATTTTTGTATAGATATACAAGTTCTAACCGATTTTTTTTGAAGACCTTGCAGTACTAGGGTGAGGACCGTGGCCTCATCGGGAAAAGGGTCGGTTTTTGCCGGGGCCTTTTCCGGCCATATATGTCTTACTTGGACATGATCGAACATACCATCGGTGATCGACCATTATCTATTAGGAGGCCCCATATTCCTGATAAGAAACATCCACGCGATAGTCTAAAAACATAGCATCAACGCTAGAGCTTGATCGACATGAGGTGTCCGTTCATCTTCTAGCAGAGAAGCCGACGGTTACACCCCGTTCTTCTTCTCGCTGATTGTGGTTATCAACCAATCTCCAAAACTGAATCAATGGAACAAATCCATCAATTCAACCCATGCTAGGTACATTCATCCATCATCCTTGTTTTTTCTCTCTAGGTGTAGTTCAACCCCGATCAATTTTGGTCCTCACCTCCTCGGTTAATACTTCAATTTACTGATAATGCATTATCCGCTTAATTGTGTTTTATTTATGTTTTTTGTTACTAGTGTTTGAAGAATCGAAATCACGATCATCATGGGAAAGCATCAATCTGGCTCCCAAAAGCGTAAGAGAAAATAAAAGAGTAAATAATTAATTATGAGGATATTGAAGATTTCATTTCAAAGAACCCTACAAAAAGTATGTTCAAATAAACATTGTGCAATATATAGTTAAATATGTATGATCCATAATTTATCCAATTGCTCCGTAAGATATTATGACATATACATTATATAATTTTCGGATTTCTAGTGAAATAGAGTCCCATTTTAGAGTTTCGCCTTTGTCCTCAGATTTTGCAGGCACAACCATGTTAGCATGACATCGAGCTTTAGACTTCTTTATGACAATTTTGGTTACTAGCTAGCTCATTATTCTTGGTCGTGCTAACCCCATTTATCTTTTTGTGTGTGTTGTTTTGTTTTCGTAAATTCGATGACCACTTTTGACACGTTAGTTTTGATTCTTACCCACTTTTGACAATTTTTTTTTCATTTGGCTGTCCACACTCATACATAACACCATGTAGTCTTAAACTTTTGCGTGTGCTTTTGTGTGTGTGAAAATGGTTGTTTCTTCGAATTAATACACGCATCCAATTTTGTTGCAAGTTTTGACCTACCAGATAAGTTTCTAACCTCCCACAACATAGTTCTAATTTTTGTTGCATAAGCATGTCTAATGGCAAGAGAAATTAAGATAACACCTTCAACATTGGTTAGCCACTCGAGCCGTCAAGAGAAACTTTGACCGTCTTGAAGCGATGATGGATAACACCTTCAACCCCTATGAAGAACAAATTCAAGTGAAAATAAGAGATGTGAATAGCCAAGTCCAAGACATCAAGCAAAGCATGGATATATAAGAAGGACGAATGGCAAGAATTGAGCAAACATTTGTAAACTTGGGCAAGAACCAAAACCATCACTCAATATCTTCAAGGCCCTTCGTACTCACAACTCAAGGCCTCGAGATATCTCTCCCTCAGAACACAACTCCAACAAATACCCACGTCATGATAATGTGGATGATCAAACTCGTCAACGCTAAGCTCAAGAAGTGGACAAGAACGTCTTCGCCTTGAACAAGTTCATCTTCAACAAAAGAAAGAACCACATCATGAACAAGAATGCCAAAATCAAGCAAATATGGCACATGCTAGAATGAAACGCCACAATGAAGAGCAACAACATCAAGAAAATCATGGACACCAAATTATCAATGTTGAAGCTCCAAAGATGATGAAGCAAGAAGAAATGACAATGAAAATAGGTGCCACAACCCCTTCAATCATCGAGCTCGTCGAGAATTGGAAGGTGAACCAAGTTAGTCAAGTCATGGCAATGGTGATGACCGCCATAGAAGAAACTGAGAACATGATGACAATCCTCATGGCCGCCATCGCCGAGCATCAAGCGAAGCTAGTGTGATACCTCATCCTCGACGGAAAAATGTAGAACACAGTCATGGAAGACCTCCTCCTCCTCCACCAAGTATAGAAAACAATAGAGATGCTCAAGAGCCATCACCAAACAACCGTCGGAATGAGGATGCAAATAAAAAACTCCACCTCACCACCATAATGAGGATCAATGTGAAGCAATAACCCATTCTCTACGTAACAACCGTGATGATGAAGAAATCTTTGGGAAGCTCAAGTTTACAATGCCCAAATTCTAGGGAGAAGAAGACCCCAAAGCTTACCTATCATGGGTCCTCAAGGTTGACAAAATCTTCGGCATCCACAACTACTCAAATTCAAAGAAGCTGGCTACGGCATCACTTAATTCGAAGACTATGCAAATGTGTGGTGGGAAGAAGTACATGCAAAATGTGATCAAGACCTCCTAGATCTCATTGCATACCCACTTTGTTCCCTCCCACCACAAGCGTGGCCTCTTCAACAAGTCACTAAATTGACCCGAAGCTTCAAGTTCGTTGAAGAATACTACAAGAAAATGCACATGCCCATGATGAGATCCAATGTTTAAGAGAAATATGAGCACACAATGTCAAGGTTCCTTTGTGGATTGAATGCCCCCGTCAAGAGAATAGTGGAATTCTTACCATATACAAGCATGATATAATTGTTCTATTAAGCAACAAAGGCCGAGCGCCAAGTGAGATACTTCGCCCTAAAACCTCCTTGACTTCTAAACTCATTCTATAAAATAGATCTTAGATGCAGGATTACTAAGATATTTTTATGGGATATTGTGAAGACCTTGTCCCACAAGAACAGAGAAAGCTCTTTATTTGTCTTTGCTTGTTCTTAGCTCAGTAGGACATGTAAAACTTTTACATAGCTGCAAGCGACCTTCTCGTTCTACAATTTTCTATTCCGCTTATTTCCAATCTCCGCTGGCATGTTTCAAATTTCAATTCCAACATGACTCCCCTCATTGGTGTCAATGCTCATTAAGTCTTCAAGAGTGAAGTTTGATATGCTATCCTACCAAGGTTCACCCCGTATATAGACCTTGTCCCAATTCACTTTTTTTTAAAGGGTTCCAATTCACATTCCTATGCTAGTATGCTACCCCATATTCCAAATATAAGATTAACGGGCTGTACAGGCTGGAGTTAACGAGCGGGCCAACGGATGTGCTCAACTAAACGTTAGCTACCCGAAACAGAGGCCCAATCAAACATCTCAGCCAGTAATGGATAAAGGCGTCGAGTGTGAGAGGCTAGCCCGCACTCTGACTGACTGCACAAAAAATGGCGCTTGCCCTGGCCTCTCCAATGGCGTCCCTCTCCCACCACTCCGGGAGGATCTCGGCGATGTCTATCGGCGGCGGTCTCCGCCCTTGCAAGGCGGCCCCTATGGGTGCCTCCGCCTCCCCGTTTCTCCGGAGCTCATTCGTCTCTTCCACCTCCACCTCCTCCGCATCCACCTCGTCGCTCTCGGCTGTGGTCTCGGCATCGCTAGCCTTCACGTCCGCCTCATCGTTCGCCGGTGAGAGAAACTCTTCCTTATGTGTTTGATTTCTCGGTATTGTTGGGCTAGTTCTGTTCGGTGAGGGTTGAGGGGAAAATTACGCAAACAGGTTTATCCCTCATTTTGTCTAAAAAATCCTAAATCCCATCACTGTGGTACCTGTTGCCTGTTGGTTGATTGACATGGCGCGATAAGATCAATAATGTCTGGGATGTATAATGGACCCTTTATTTATTACGTAGCTCCAAGCGGACAAGTTGTGCACACGATTTTCAACTTATAGACCCAATTTGTATTTTCGTGTCCAAACATGACAGTTGCAATGTTCAGTTTCAAAGAATTAGTTTGAGTGGGTACAAATTTTCAAAATTGGGAAAATGACCATTGCTGAAGGTTTAGTTTTTCCCTGCGTGCCCTACAATTTCCAGTGTCAGTGCATCTGAATTCCAGAGCCTAAAGCCTGAATATACAGACACCGCAAAATCTCACAAACAAGTATAACTGAAAATCATGTTTTCTTAACAAGAACTCAAGTTTTAGGAAGTAACTTGACGCAACTAGTCAATGCATCTGAAATTTGAGGTCTTGAAGCTATAATCAGGTAGACATTGAAAAATCTCACAAAACATTTAGATATAACTGTAGTTCATGTTTTCTTAGCTAGGACTCAAGTTTGAGGAACTCCTCATGGCCGAACAATTGACTGATATAATGAAATGGATTTTCCAAAAGAGGTAAACAATGAACGGACAACCTCAACAATGTAGATTCAGAAACACAAACAATCTTTTTTGATTCGTTAGTACATTTATCCAATAATCAATTGTACTTACTGCAATGACCAGGAGACCTCATGCGTGCTCACGAAAAAGGGTTTGATGTGTCAAATACTAGTGTAGGTGACCTAATACTGACTTCGGTATTCTGATATTTTTTTTGCGAGATTGTATTCTGATATTTTTACACTATCTATGTCAGGTTCATCTTTGGGGATTGAGTTCAGCTACAACAGATTAACAACACGAAGACCTCGTGGCCTGCAGATTAGAGCTGGAAAGGCTGCCCTCTGCCTGACCAAGAGGTCAAGATCTAGGAAGTCACTTGCCCGTGTGCATGGTTTCCGAAGGCGTATGCGGACTACCGCTGGAAGAAAGGTCCTGAAGCGTAGACGTGACAGAGGAAGGAAGATTCTCTGCACAAAAACAAACTCACCCACTGGGACAAAGTTTTGAGTTCTCTGCACTTTGAGGCGCTCTGTAGGCAAGCTGTAAGTTTTACTCCTTTTTTGCATCCCATGTTCTCAGCCATGCATGTTCATCTGTAACAGCAGTTGCTGAACATCCTTTCCCTGTTGTTTCCGTTGATACCTTGATATCTGAAATACATTTCACATGTGCAGTTTATCCCCTCTGGTTGTGGCGGTCTTTAATATTATATTGTTGTGTGAGAATGAGATCATATTTTCTTTTTCGCTAAATTCTGTAACTTTGTAGGACCCGAATGCTATATAACAACCAAGCATTTTCGTGCGGTGTTAGTGCATACCTACATCTTAATAGTTTTGGAAACACTTGCATCTTTGGAGGAGCACTTAAAGTAGTAGTTGGAATATATTCATCACCTTTTCTGTCCTCTTTTAGGACCTCCTTGTTTTTTGTTGTGTTATCTAGTGAATTTATAGACTACCTGAATCTGGTGCGTCAAAACTAGCTAGAACCATAAAATCTAGGACTAAAACCAGAAGGCAGGATAGAGGAACAATTTGTAGGGAAATGGAACATGCTAGCTGTTTAGTAATCCCTCTTCTTCACTTGCATCGGCAAGCCACCTTCCATTCGCAACGTCAGCGAAAACACAAGGCCCGGCCGCCTGTCGCCACCAATGTGCTGGAATCTGAACCTCTCGAGTACGCATGCAACGATGGACTTCATTTGTATGTAGGCCATCTCCTTGCCGAGGCACATCCTTGGGCCAGCGTGGAAGATAGTGTACTTGAACGGGCTCACCGGCCGAAATGCACCCTCCTCGTCGAGCCAACGCTCTGGCCTAAACTCCGCGCAGTCCTTGCCCCATATCTCCTCTAACCGCGCCATGGCGTACGAGCTGTAGGAGACCTGCCAACCTTTTCCCACGAATGTGCCATCTGGCAGGATGTCATCGTGCTGGCAGCAGCGGGAGTCCATGGCCACGGGCGGGTATAGCCGCATGGATTCTGTGATCGCAGCATGGAGGTATTGCATCTTGCCCAGCTCGTCGAAACTGAACGCCGCATCCTCGCTCCCACTGGATGCCCGCGCGGTGCAGATATCATGCACGATCTTATCCTCCACCTCGTGCCGACCAGATATCATCCAGAAGAACCAAGTGAGTGCCGAGGAGGTCGTGTCTCGCCCAGCTACGATGAAGTTGGTGACCACGTCACGGAGGCTCTCTTCACTGTGCTCTCCGCTCGAAGCAAAGTGCGACAGGAAGTCATCTTCGCGCGCCAGCCCGGCTGCTCCCTTCTCCCTGCGCTCATGGACAATCCTGTCCACATAGCCATGGATCGTTGCGAGCGCCTTGCGCATACGCCTCTCTGGCTCCATGTTGAGTAGCTTCTTGACCCGCCATGCCCAATTGACCGGTGATATCAACCGGGCCATGACGATGCTCTGTGCGTCATCTAAGGCACGCATGAACTTTGCAGGCCCGTTCACCCCAAGGCCCTCCTCGGTGAGGCACGCCGGGTCCTCGTTGAAGGCGACACGGCAGATGTTGTCGAACGTGAAGCGCTCTAGAACATCCTGCACATCGAGTGTCCGGCCGTCTTGCTCTGCCTGGGAGAGCAGCGGCAGCAGCCGCTCGACGACTTCAAACCGGACGGTGCTGACCACGAAGTTTCTCAGCGAGCGTTTGCTAAACTCGTAGCTGGCAGCTTTGCGCTGAGAAATCCACTGGTCGCCGTCTGAGTTGAAGATGCCGTGACCCAGCAAGTCTTCAATGACAGAAAACACGAACTCACCCTTGGGGTAGTTCTGGAAGTTGCTCTTCACAATGTATTCCACATTGGCTGGATTAGCAGTGATGGCGCCGGCATTAAGGCCGAGGCCCTTGAAGTTGAAAACCATGGTGTGTGTGGGGCAACGAGCGATAACACCAGCCGACCACTCGAGGAGGTGGTGCTGGTTCTTGATGAAGTGTGGGAGTGTGCCGACGATGGGATAAACCTTGAGCCCGTCGGCGCGAGGTTGCTTCCTGGTGATGCGGCATAAGCAAAGGAAGCAGAGTAGAGGTAGGAGCAGAAGGAGGAGCTTGGGTAGGGCCAACGTCATGGAGAGCTCCATGGTGATCTGAGATCTCAGGCTTGCCAAGTCCGAACTATAGGAGTGAGTTGGGTGCTTGGCAGTTAGCAAGGCAAGCGGGATTCTCAAGTAGAGTTGTTGCGTCTTTGATGTTATATAACCACTTTTCTCTTTGATTTATCTGGTATAGTTATTCATGCCCATACTTAGTCTCCGGTAGGAAGTTGAGCTCTGTCAGTGCTTTGGCTTCACCAAGTTTAGACTTGAGAGCACTTGCAGATCAGGAATGGTTGTGGCCATGCGAGTAGTTTGAGCGACTGCAAAATCTAGCAGTGCTCAAAGTTCCGTCTTTGGTTTTTGCCATATGACAGGCATGTCCATGGGAAGTCAATATGATTCCTGGCAACTAATCAAACTACATTTGCAAGTGAACCATCAGTCCAGAAAATCACTTGAACACAACTGAACCATGAATAAACACTAGTAAAACCAACACAAATTAATAGTTCCTACTGAAAGAAAACAAGCTTATATACTCTTGAATACTTTATGCTGCTTCAGTCGCATAGGGTTGATATGCTATCTGATTCATCCAAGTGCAACAAAAGGATTTGGCATTTTAAAGCTATGCCTGAGGCATGACTTTGTAATTTTATATAAGTACTACATAGTATGGTTCAATTGATACTCCAAACGGGTAGGTCAAGGCATGCTACACCCTAGCACTTTATGCATGAATTCGGCAATCATTTTTGTTATTACTAGTTAATGCAAGTGAACCATAGTAAAATTAGTTTATATAGCCATTCCACTCCAGTTGGGTTAGTACTTTTATGCAAAATGAAGAGCTGAAATACAATTGTTCCAATCTGTGTTTGCATACAAGCCCGGAATTGCTCCATACAGATTCCTCTTTTGGTGCTACGTAACAAAGTTTTTCTCCAGCATCCGCACGAGGAACTCATGAGTCATGACAATTTAGCTAGTTTGGGTGTACGTGTGGTACACTGCAACCAGCAGTCACGCTATTGCAATGATAGGCTGAATGTCTGATGCTCTTCTGTTGAGTGCTATTCTGAACCCACACCGATTTCACATGTGGCGTGACATCTTCTCCCAGTAGCTAGCTTTGCTTCTCTACTACTGGTACTGCTTCCATTGGGAACACAAGTTCATCAGCAATCCAATGATCAAAACCAGGTAGTACCCCTGAAGACAGTTGAAGAAACAAAGATAACCGATAAGAAGTGCCTGTTCCCTTTCCCTCCCAATTGGCGTAGCGTATCAAACTCGGTACGCCATTTGAACAAGGCAAAGCCATTTGTTCGTACCTTTCCAGTAAGTGATGTATCGATCTGCATACCTTCAGAACATTGCATCAAGTAGTTGTCCAATAATTGAAGATTTATTTGCTGAACCAAGCAAAAACACTACAGAAGTGGAGTACAGAGCAACTGTGGGCAGGTCAGTGACATCACGAGACCAGGATGTGCCGTGCTGCTGAACCTCTACAACACGCACGCCACTATGGACTTCATCTGAGAATTAAAACCACAAAGCATTAAGAGTGGAGCAGCCCTGTAGGCAAAGGAAACATGCCTAGCGGTTTAGTGCCCCCTCTTCTTCACTTGCATCGGCAAGCCGCCCTCCATCCGTAAAGTCACCGAGAATACAAGCCCTGGCCGCCCCTCGCCTCCGACGAATTGGAAGCTGAACCTCTCCAACACGCACGCGACAATGGACTTCATTTGTATGTAAGCCATCTCCTTGCCGAGGCACATCCTTGGCCCGGCGTGGAAAATGGGGTACTTGAACGAGCTCTCTGGCCGGAACACACCCTCCTCGTCCAGCCAGCGCTCCGGTCGGTACTCCATGCAGTCGTTGCCCCATATCTCCTCTAACCGTGCCATTGCGTAAGCACTGTAGGAGACCTGCCAACCTTTGCCCACAAATGTTCCGTCAGGCAGGATGTCGTCGTGCTGGCAGCAACGTGAGTCTATGGCTACGGGTGGGTATAGCCGCATAGACTCGGTGATTGCCGCGTGCAGGTAATGCATCTCGCGCAGCTCGTCGAAGCTGAATGCCGCATCCGTGCTCCTGCTGGATGCCCGCACTGTGCATACCTCGCGCACGATCTTGTCCTCCACCTCATGTTGGTTTGACAACAGCCAGAAGAACCAAGTGAGCGCCGAGGAGGTCGTGTCCCGTCCAGCAAGGATGAAGTTGGTGACCACATCACGGAGGCTCTCGTCGCTGTGCTCGCCGCTGGAGATAAAGCGCGATAGGAAGTCATCCTTGCGTGCCAATCCAGCTTCTCCCCTTTCTCTGCGCTCACGGATAATCCTGTTGACGTAGCCGTGGATTGTCGCAACCGCCTCACTCATCCTCCTCTCTGGCTCTATGTTGAGTAGCTTCTTGATCCGCCATGCCCATTTGATAGGCGACATGAACCGGGCCATGACGATGATCTGCGCATCGTTTAGGGCGTGCATGAACTCTGCACGCCCATTCGCCCCCAAGCCCACCTCGGTGAGGCACGCCGGGTCTTCATCGAAGGCGATGCAGCAGATGTTGTCGAACGCGAAGCGCTCGAGAACGTCCTGCACGTCCAGCGTCTGGCCATCTAGCTCTGCCCGGGAGAGCAGTGGCAGCAACCGCTCCACAGCTTCAAACCGAACAGTGCTGACCACGAAGTTTCTCAGCGACCGCTTGTTGAACTCATAGCTGGAGGCCTTGCGCTGCCAAAGCCACTGGTCACCATCGGAGTTGAAGATGCCGTGGCCAAGGAAGTCAGCCATAACAGACACCACAAACTCACCCTTGGGGTAGTTTTGAAAGTTCGTCTTCGCGATGTACTCCACATTGGCCGGGTTTGCTGTGATGGCGCCGGCCATGAGACCAATGGCTTGGAAGTTGAAGAACATGGTGTGCGTAGGGCAACGACTGACAACCTCGGCCGACCACTCGATGAGGCGGTCCTGGTTCTTGACGAAGTGCGGAAGGGTGCCGATGATGGGGTAGGCCTTGAGGCCGTCGGAGCTTGCCTGCTTCCTGGTTTCACGACGGAAGAAGAGCAAGCAGAGTAGAGGTAGGAGCAGGAGGAGTATGGGGACGGCCGAGGTCAACGAAAGCTCCATGGCCATCGAGATCTCAGCTTGATAAGTGCAAACTGTAGGAGTGAGTTGAGCGGTTGGCTGTTAGCACAGGAAGTGCGGATTCTCGAGAAGAGTTGTTGCATCTAGATGCTGTATAACCATTGTCTCTTTGATTAATCTTGTCTAGCTATTGCTGTCGGTACTTAATTAAATCTCTTGTTGGAATTAGATCTGGAACGAGTACTTCGAATCTGTAACCAGTAACTTCAGTAATTGAGAGCACTTCTAGACCAAGATTTGATTGTGCTTAATTCGAAAAAAAGATTGATTATGCTTATGAGATTAGTGTAAGCGAATGTGAAACCAGGCAATTCTTAAAGTCCTCTCCTGGGTCCCTGCCACATGATAGGGCATTTCTCTACGGGAAAGTACAAGTTCAGGTGATTCCTGGCAACTAACTGGACTATATATGCAACTGAACCATCACCTGAATCATAACCAATTAAGCAGAAAATTCAGTTGAACACAACTGAACCAACAAATACTAGTGAATTACAATGTTTACAAAAACACAAACTATAATCTGATGGTTATATTCAATTGATCTTGAATGGTTAATGCTGCCTCAATTGGTTGATGGTAGTACCTGATTTTTTATTAGAAAATATGCTACCTAATTCATTCATCTGCAACTAAAATATTGGCTTTTGAAAGAGCTATATACACATGAATTATGTAATTTATATAAGTACATGAATTTATAAATTTATATTTATGATTAATCTATTAAAGTTATTGCTTCCGATACTTGATCTTTGGTGGGAAGTTGAGCTGGATTCATAGGCGGAGGGAGATTCGTACATGGGTGTACAATTGTATACCCGTTATTTTTGTCAACGATTTGTATATCTATGTCCAATTCACATTTAAAGCAATATACATCAAATAAATTAGGAGATATATGAGTAAAACTGCGATTTTTAGTGTACTTTGTACACCCAATGTTCATGCATTGGCTCCGCCACTTGCTGGATGAGTACCCTGACTCCAGTAAGTTTTTTTTTTTTTGGCAAGTATCGACTTTAGTAACTTGAGAGCACTTGTAGATGAAGGACAATTGTGCTTATGAGATTAGTGTCACGGATGCGAGATGCAATGTTAAATATTCTGTAAAGAAAAGGTTCTCTCCTTGCTATGTTCCACATAATAAGCATGCCTACATAGGACAGCTAAGTTGATTCCCGCCAGCTAACCGAACTATAGATGCAACTAAACATCACTCTAAAGCATAACCAAACAAATCACTGAACACAAAAAGTAACCCCTCTGTCCGGAATTACCCTACATTCTGGGTTTATTCAAAGTCAAACTTTCTAAACTTTGAGTAAGCGTATTAACATCTACAATTCAAATATTATTCAAATTATTATTAAATATATTTTCGTATTATTAAACCTTCACGGCGATTTCACGTACGGCGTGGAGTAGCTAGCTTTGCTTCTGTACTACTCAGACTGCTTGTCCATGGAACACAGTTCATCAGCAAGCTAATGATTAAAACTAGGTAGCAGCCCACAAGACCGTTGAAGAAACAAAGAGGATTAACTGATAAGAAGTGGCTGTTCCCTTTCCCTCCCAATTGGCGTAGCGTATCAAACTCGGTAGGCCATTTGAACAAGACACAGCCATTTGTTCCTACCTTTCCAGTAACTGGTGTATCGATCTGCAAAACTTCAGAACATTGCAACAAGTAGCTGTCCTATAATTGGAGCTTTATTTCCTGAACCAAGCGAGAACACGGAGTACAGAGCAATTGTGAGCAGGTCAGCGGCATCACGAGAGCAGGATGTCCCTTGCTGCTGCCGACGTGCCGGAAGCTGAGCGCATGCCACGATGTATTTCATCTGAGAACTAAAACCACAAAGCATTAAGAGAGTAGCAACCTGTAGTCAAAGGAAGCGGTTTAGTGCCCTCTCTTCTTCACTTGCATCGGCAAGCCGCCCTCCATCCGTAAGGTCACCGAGAGCACAAGCCCTGGCCGCCCCTCGCCTCCAACGAACTGGAAGCTGAACCTCTCCAACACGCATGCGACGATGGACTTCATCTGTATGTAGGCCATCTCCTTGCCGAGGCACATCCTCGGCCCAGCGTGGAAGATGGGGTACTTGAACGAGCTCTCTGGCCGGAACACGCCCTCGTCGTCCAGCCACCGCTCCGGTTGGTACTCCGCGCAGTCGCTGCCCCATATCTCCTCTAACCGTGCCATGGCGTAAGAACTGTAGTAGATCTTCCAACCTTTGCCCACAAATGTGCCGTCAGGCAGGACGTCGTCGTGCTGGCACCAACGCGATTCTATGGGCACGGGTGGGTATAGCCGCATAGACTCCGTGATTGCCGCGTGCAGGTAGTGCATCTCACGCAGCTCGTCGAAGCTGAATGTCGCATCCTTGCTCCCGCTGGATGCCCGCAATGCGGATATCTCGTGCACGATCTTGTCCTCCACACCGGGATGGCCGGACAACATCCACAAGAACCAAGTGAGCGCCGATGAGGTCGTGTCCCGCCCGGCTAGGATGAAGTTGGTGACCGCATCACGAAGGCTCTCGTCGCTGTGCTCGCCTCTTGAGACAAAGCGCGACATGAAGTCATCCTTGTGCGCCAACCTGGCTTCTCCCCTCTCGCTACGTTCACGGACAATCTTGTTGACGTAGCTGTGGATCGTGGCTAGCGCCTCGCTCATCCGCCTCTCTGGCTCCATGTTGAGTAGTTTCTTGATCCGCCATGCCCATTTGACAGGCGACACGAGCCGATCCATGATGATGATCTGCGCGTCGTTGAAGGCATGCATGAACTCTGCATGCCCACTCGATCCCAAGCCCTCCTCGGTGAGGCACGCCGGGTCCTCGCCGAAGGCTATGCAGCAGATGTTGTCGAATGCGAAGCGCTCGAGAACATCCTGCACGTCTAGCGTCAGGCCATCTAGCTCTGCCCGGGAGAGCAGCGGCAGCAACCGCTCCAACACTTCAAACCGGACAGTGCTGACCACGAAGCTTCTCAGCGAGCGCTTGCTGAACTCGTAGCTGGAGGCCTTGCGCTGCCAAAGCCACTGGTCGCCGTCCGAGTTGAAGATGCCGTGGCCGAGGAAGTCTTCCATAGCAGACACCACAGACTCACCCTTGGGGTAGTTACGAAAGTTGGTCTTGGCGATGTACTCCACATTGGCCGGGTTTGCAGTGATGGCGCCAGCCATGAGACCGATGCCTTTGAAGTTGAAGAACATGGTGTGAGTGGGGCAACGGCTGATAACGCCGGCCGACCACTCGATGAGGCGGTCCTGGTTCTTGACGAAGTGCGGAAGGGTGCCAATGATGGGGTAGGCCTTGAGGCCGTCGGCGCTAGTCTGCTTCCTGGTTTCTCGACGTGACCAGAGTAGAGGCAGGAGAAGGAGGAGGAGCATGGCGACGGCCAAGGTCATCGAGAGCTCCATGGTTATCAAGATCTCAGGGTTGGCAAGTGCAAACTATATTTTTTTTTCGAGCTCAAGTGCAAACTATAGGAGGAGTACTACAGTATTATAAATAAAATGAAAATGCCCAGGCTTGCGATCTCGATCGCCGGGTATGGCCCAGGATTAGTTATTGGGCTGAGCAGATAAGATAAGGTATGCCCAGTTGCCCACGTCCTTGATTTTTAATATGGTTTAGCTATTACTGTCGGCACTGCAGCAGGCCGAGAGGACTGGGTGTTCACGCTATCTTAGAGCATCTCCAATAGACGCGCTAAAAGCCCCGCGCGGTAAAAAAACCGCCGGTTTGCCCTGTGTGGGTGCTGCCGCGCTGCTCCAGCGGAGGTGGGAAAAAGGCGCGCGCGCTAAAATTTTTGCCGCCCCGCGCTTTCGCGCTATCCCGCGCGGGAAACTTGCCGCGTGCGCTGCCGCGCGCGCTATAACACGCCACGCGCGAACGCGTCCAACTGCCACTTCCTCCACGCGTCTGTCTCCCTCCTCGCCTCTCTCCCTCCCGCGCCGCTCCACCTCCGGCCGCTCCGCCTCCGACCGCGCCGCCTCCGCGAGATGCCTCCGCGCCGCCGCCCCTCCTGCGGCTACCACGGTGTCCGGCGCGGGCCGAGCGGCCGGTTCGACGCGGAAATCCGCTCCGGCGAGGAGCGGATCCGCCTCGGCACGTTCGACACCTGCGCACGAGGCGGCGCGGGCGTACGACGCCGGTCGCCCCGGCGGCTCGGCCGCTCCCGGCGGACGATGAACTTCCACGACGTCTTTACGCGGGAGCAAGCGGAGATGCCGGCGCCGCCGCCGCCGATGATCACGCGCGAACAGCGGCCGCCGACATCGGGAGGCCGGAGCGGCGCCTCCTCATCGCCGAGCGCGACGAGGCGCTGCGCCTCGAATGGGCGCGCCGCTTCCCCGAGGACGTCGCCGCCACGGAGGCCTTCTACGGACGCCACGCGCAGAAGGAGGAGGAGAAGGCGGCGATGAAAGCGAAGAAAAAGGCGAGCCGCGAGAAGCGCCACGCCGAGTCCGCGGCGAGGAAGAAGGCGAGGGCCGAGGCGGCGGCGAGGAGGAAGGAGGAGAAGAAGAACGGCGCAGGGCCGTCGACCATCGTCCTCTCCTCCTCCTCCTCCTCCTCCTCCTTCCAGTGGACTACGACGTCGACGCCGGTGTCGGACACGACACTGAGCAGCTCCGACTTCGACTGGGAGTCCGACGACCAGTCAGAGGAGTAGTTTATTAGTATTTTTGTTTAAATGTCGCATTGTATCGCGCACTTTTAAAATATATTCGTATTTTCGATCATATTTGCATAGTTTGTTTGATGAATTTTAAAAAAAAAATGGTCGGATTAGCAGTTTGTGACGCGCGCGCGCTGCAAAATAGAGCCTCTGCCGGAGGTGCATTTTTCGCACACCAACGCGCGCTGCAAAATACAGTCTCTGCCGGAGGCAAATTCGCTATGCCGCGCGCCAACGGTATACAGCGCGCCCAATCGCCGGTATAGCGCGCCGCGATATAGCGCGTCTGTTGGAGATGCTCTTAGCTATTTGTTTTTTCTTATTGCTGACAGAATTGGTCCTATTACGATGCAACATTGCTTTCGAGAGAGGAACAATGTGGTGCATAAGCTAGCTAGGGTTTGCCTTTTCTTTTTACAAAAAAATCACCGATCTGTTCATAATATATAACAACGTACTAATAATTTTAAAAGTAATACGTAAATTACAACCAGATCATTGGACCACCTAGCAACAACTAAAGCATCTGAGCGAGCCAAAGACGCGCCGTCGTTCTCGCTCCTCTCTCTCTCTGGAGCCGGGCAAAACTTATCATAGTAGGGCTTGTTATGAGGTATTGGAGGATGGATTGGATGAGGACATGCTGAGGTCATTATATGAGCCGCAAGCTTCTAGACGCAAATCTATTATTTCTCCAATAAAAAAAATCGCAAGCCACAGAAAACAGGCAAAAGTTTATGAATGGTATGTTTTCGAATAGCAGAGATCTTGGTGATTTTGCTAAATATTTAGATATCACTGATTGCTGGCTGTTTCGAAAATGGGTAGATGAGATTTTTCGTAAAGTCTTTTAAATCCTCTCTTAAGAGGTATAGACTTTGTCTGGTTTTCTCGTTCTCCTCTTGGAAGATCCGGGAGCATTTTACTTGGTGTCAGAACCGATACTATGGATATTTTGGCTAAGACGGCTGGTGAGTATAATATTAGACTCTCTTAAGTCTTGTTGTTGTATATGGTGCTACCAAGAATTCCAATTTTCTAAGATTTTCATTAGAGAAGAGTAGAGGCAGCTTTGAAAATCACTGACATTTTTTTATTCATTGACAGCATGGATTTAAGAGAAGTTTTAATGGTACAAAGACAACCTACATACGAAAATCTAGACCGCATACTGATGAATACTGATTGTGAATCTCAATTTAGTATGGTCTCTATACGAGCTCTAGAGCGTATTGAAGTTTTTTCAGACCACACTCCCATCTTGCTGACCACTAGATTGCCTAGACCTCAGTGTACGCGTTGTTTCAAGTTTAAACTTAGATGGCTACATCAAAATGACTTTCACGATAAGATAAAAAAGATATGGGAAAAATCTATTGCTGGCAGTACCCCAATTTAAAGATGGAATAATAAAATACGTGCTACACATAAACAACTGGTTGGATAGGCAAGACACACAACATATTTACTTAAGAAAACATCAGAAATGGTTGCAACTGGCTTGAAATAGTTGCATGGATATATATATAGTTGGTGCAACTGGTGTTGTGATCCTATAATAATATGTTGATGCAGAGCCATTACATGTTATATCTTTTTTAATCGTTGATATATGTATCAATCTTGTGTGACTTATGCTGTACTATTTTGTAAAATCTGAACACAGAACTACCGATCATCTGCATATATACACATATGTGTGCCATGTGTCTCAGTGTCTTGTCGCACGAGGCAAAATAACTGAATTAATCTAGCTTCTAACCCCATCACAGCATGTACCTTTCTTGATAAAAAACGCTTTATCAATCAAAAAGTGAACTACATCTGGTCCCGTACTGGAGGTCTGGAGCCACACAAAAATGTTGTTTACCTACGGGTTGGAGGCCATCGAGTCCAATGCAGGAGTGATCATGGGCGCATCGATCATACATGAGATATGTGCTTGCGTAACCACGCAATATATACAATTTTGTGTTTATATATTATTACTGCCAATCATCGGAACAGATCGGATAAAGTAGAGCGATCATAGCATTCGATCAGTCGTTCTCTGCTAGGTTAATTAAACCTGGAGCAGAGCCGCTAGCTAGTCATCCGCCACTACGCGCGCGTTGTCCGTGCCTATCCATACTCCATCATACTCCACATAAAGAGGGAGATACATCATAGTATACATGGCATGCAAACATATCTGATGGACTCGGCTTTGACGCTGCGCGCGATTTGTGGTGTCCTTCTGGGCAACTGATGATCGGTTAATCCTTCAGGTGAGGCTTGCTGATCAACTCTCTGATTCGATCTCCTGCAAATGTTCTAAACGTCAGTAATACGATATTTGCTTTAAGATAGGTGGACATAGTGGGTTCCCTTTATGATCTATCTCTTTCGGCCTTAAGTACCCAAATTTGATCTGAATAGGGGCCTTGACAGCATATCGTGATCGTGTTTGTTAAGAGCTCGGATTATTGTAGAGTTCTGTGCACAAGATGAAGCCAAATCCAGCTTCTCTCTTTGATTGCGTCTGAATAAACCAACATACAAAAGAAAGGCGCATAAAGGTGTCGCCACAATCAGCAAAAGGGTTAATGCGAGCTAGATGGATGTCTGTGCGATGCATCTGAACATGCACGCACGCACCCCTGTTCAGGGCTCCATGCTTCCTTTTCTTCCTGAACACCCTAATGCAGCAAGCGAGCTTGACGTCCCCCACGAGGAAAACAGACAGAGACAGCCTCCGTTGGACAGTTAGCAACTCAAGAGTGAACACACATTTCTATTCTACTCTCGTACAGACCAATTATACAGGTACAGTGAGGCTTAGCACAAAAGAGCCATCCAGGAGGTTCGATTAATTTTGGGAGCCAGCTGAGTGGTCTCTTCTGAGAAACAAGCAACAGACTCTTTCTCATTTTTATCATCTTCCTTTCACTTTATCTGCACATAAGCAGTTGTAGCTTGGCAACTGCAAAAGCTTCCCCAAAGGCAACAACATAACCAACAGCTGATCTTGCCTTAGCTATATGAGTTGAACCGAGCTGAGACTTGAGAGTTCAGATGTGCTCTTTTGATTCACGCTGGATAGAACACACGTTACACACCTAGTCAGACAACCATAAAATCGGCACTAAAATATGGGCCAACATCGCACTCAGGTCTCCCGGCTTTTTCCTGGGGTTTCTGTTTGGAGTTGGAGATGTAGCTTCTCGCAACCGCTGATGGAATGTGCGTATGTATGCCACAGGCGCTACCGTTGTCCACGAATTCGGCACGAGAGCCTGACGCTCCACGGAAATTCGCTCAAAATCTGTTGAGCTCTCTTTCTTTGGATGAGATTTGCAACCTTGCAACTTTTTATAGAACCAACTTAATCCTCCATCGGCACTAATTAACCGTTTTTACATGGATATCTCCCTATGAATAATTTCTCGGATGGGAAATCGAAAAAATTAGGGAGATTTAACAACAACAACAGAGTAGAAAGTATGGAACCTTGCAACTTTGAAAAGAGGCTAGCACGAACACTTCGAGTTCGGGTCCAATATGAAGCCGGAGAAGAATCAGCCTAGATTAGAGTTGTAATTCAATTTAGACTCCTGTTTTTATAACACATAGAGATGTCCTAAACATGTACAGGAGGAAAGACCAGCAACTCATATATACATGAGAGGTGACGACCAATTGAATTTAAGCAAACAATTATCAAACTGTCAATACAACATTTTTTTTACCTCCTTAAAATGGCACTTTATACGATATTGCCTTCATTTGCTCAGCAAAAAACAGAAGTAAGACCACTTGATGTCTTACAACTAGGTGATCAATCCATAGATCTGGGCATTGATCCATATGCAAAAAAACGGAAGTGCGTCCCCCAGATCTCTGCCTGTGATTGAGCCCATACATGTGGTCCATGTGGTTTGGTCCTGCCTCGTGCCTGCTGGCCGATTGCATGTTGATCAAGCTTAGCTAACCGTTCAAAACTACTAGCAGACAATTGGCATGTGGATCAAGGCATCAACCTTGAATCTGAACGACTCCGTAATATGGGAACTAGTGGTCGATGACAAAAGTGAAAAAAAAAACCTAGCATATGGCAAGCTTAACACTGAACGACTCCATATGTATTTATGCGACAATTGCGTGCATCCTCGTCGTTTGCTTTGGTTAGGTTGGCAAAAATGAAAGTAAGACAAACTAACCTCGAGGGAACTAAGTTTGGACGAGTACAAATAGGTGCGCGTGCACTGAGAGATAATTGCTGAAGTCGAAAGTAGAGTACACACTGTAGTCTGTAGATACTCTAGCTAGAACACAAGCATAAAAAGAAAATCGCTTCTTGTGCCGATGGCGTGGAGCAGCTCTAGTGAATCCGAAGAACAGACTCCGACGCCACTCTCGCCGGTTGATGGCTGCGAGGGAACTGGCACATTCGCCGAGTTCCTTATCGCACGCCAGTACGGCGGGCATGATCTGGTGCCATCTGAGCTGCTGACGCCCACCCCATGCGGGCACTGCCGGAAGGCCGAGGATCTTAGGTCTGCTTGGAGTTCTAAGCCCGACACCGGCAGCACTATTCCTGATGATGGCAGCCGGTCGCTCGTGGAGCAGATCGCCTTCGAGGGGAACTCCTGTTTCTCGTGCGTCAAGATGATCTACCAGAAGATACGGTGGCTGGATCAAGAGGGCGGCGGCTGCGACAGCGGCGACACGCCGGTACATTACGCTGCCAGGTCCAGAAACCTCAGAATGCTTTTCCATTTCATTTGTTTGGTCGGCGATGAGTACGGGCAGGAGGGGGCGGCGGTGGTGCTGCGGAAGCTCAACGGCCGGAAGGAGACGGCCTTGCACGAGGCGATCAAGGTGGGAAACAACTGCATGGCTGGGCTGCTGATGTGGGTGGATCCCGAGCTGGCCCAGTATCCTGAAGCTGGTCAGGGCACCTCGCCACTATACCTGGCCGTCTCCCTGCGACTCGTGCACATCGCACAGATGTTGTATCGTAAAAGTGGACATGGTACCTACCTGTCTTATTCTGGGCCAGATGGACAAAACGCGTTGCATGTTGCGGCTCTTTATTGTTCTCGTAATTACGGTTAGATATCTCTTCTCCTATTTTATCTGCTTCTGTTCTATCTAAAAACTACTTTATCTGTGCCTCTCGCGCGAGGCCTAGCCTTCCGTGGATCTATCTTTGGGTCTCTTTTTAAAGTAGTACTTGTTTGTTCTCTAACATTTAGTGTTTAGCATTTTAACCTATATATATGGCCTAATAACAGGTATGATGGAAATGTTACTAGCTTGGAACAAGGATCTTAGCAAAGAAAAAGACATAAACGGCAGCACCTCTCTTCACTTTGTGGTTTCGGCGGATTATAAGCCAAACTACATCCTTGTATGTGGCTTTCGTTTCCCTCAGTTCCCTCCGTTGGAAAACTATGCAACATGGCATGTACTGGATGCGAACCCATCTGCAGCGTACGAGCCGGATAATACTGGTTTGTTTCCTGTACACATCGCTGCCTTCATGGGTCGCATTGCAGCCTTGCATATTGTTGTCAAAAGGTGCCCTGGTTGCATTGGTCTTCGTGATAAGCTAGGAAGAACTTTCCTCCATATTGCAGTCCAGGAGGAGAGATTCTTTGTAGTCCAATATGCTTGTCAAGAATCTATTTTCGCATCCATAATGAACGCTCAGGACAATGATGGCAACACCGCACTGCACCTGGCTGTTGAAGCTGGGGCGCTACATGTTGCATGTGATCTCCTGGGAAATCTAGAAGTATTAATAAATTTATGGAATAATAAGAATCAAACTCCACTTGATCTAGCAGAGGGCAAGACCAAAGCAGGCTATTCAAATGACGAGGTAATGTCCAAACTCCCCGTTCTCTCAGCTTGCAGCTGGCTCTCCCCTCTACTACGTATCACACTATCACCTAGTATGGTTGCTTATTTGTCCCAATTTTCAATTGATATTTTGCAGAACCAGGAGAAGATGCTGTACATGATACTCAAAACTGCTGGCGGCAAGCGCGGTGGCCAACGGTGGGATCATTCTGAAGGAAGCAGCCTTGCACCGAAACAAGAGGATGACGAAAAAGAGTCGGCCAAAATGTCAGATTCAACAAAGAGCCTCGGCATTATCTCGCCACTAATTGCATCAGCGACATTCAGTGCAACCTTCGCCATACCTGCAGGACTGAAAGCCAGGGAAAGTATTAACGGTGGCACAGCAGGACTTTTCGGTACGTGGCCTTTCAATGTGTTCATGGTGGCCATCGCGCTGGCTTTCATCCTCTCCTTACTATCCACAATCAGCCTCGTGATATCTGGCATGCCCTCGGTTAAGTTCCCAATCCGCCGCAAGTACTTTGGGTTATCTTTTCGATTGATGAGGGCCTCACTGACTTGCTTGACTGTTGCGTTTGGACTTGGGTTATATATGATGCTGACTCCACTTGGTCAGAAGACTGAAATTTCTGGAATATGTATGCTAGCTCTTTTATTGACGCTGTTCCGAGGTTCGGAGTTCATTCAGAACATTCGTATTGTTACATGGGCCGTGCGTGCCAGACGTGGTTTTTGGCATACATGTAGGTTTGTTGTGTGGAGTATCTTTGAACAGGCAATTGTGGATTTTTTTTGTATCATATCTATCGTGATTCTTGGAACGCTCGGTGCAGTGGGAGCACATAACAAGAACTCCGGATTAGTCTTATAGAGTACCTATTTTCTAGAATCATCGTCGGCAGCACTGGCTAGAAGAAGCAGGATAAAGCCAGTGAGTGAGGGTGATCCCAATTCCCAACGCATGGGGGTTGCAATGGAATAGCTGTGTACTCGGTCAATGTGCATCTTTGATTCGATGTACTCGGTCAACTGGAGGACTAGCTAATCGAGGTTTAAATCTTTGCGCTATTGAGGAGCTTGCTTGATATTCTGGACTTCGCAACAGTGGTATAAAAGTAAGGGCGGCATCACATGTGAAGTTCGGAGTCTAACCTTTCAGGTGAAAACCCAAGGTCTGGTCTTAATTGGTTGTGTCTGGCAATATCCCTGTTGAAGGCATTGTTTTGAGAGCGGGGACTATCTTCAGGGTGAAAATCTAAGATCTTTGATTGGACAACTACGGCGCTGGTGCACTGTTTCTTTCTTGGAGGAGTTGCTTTTGAAAAGTTTGAATTTCGGGTGTTGTCTTGATGGTGGATATTTGTTGCTAGGGCTGGGATACTGTAGCGGGACTTTTATTTCTTACTTTTCTTTTTCTCTTTTTTTAGCTATGTGCATCCGTAATGTTATTAGAACATTGCGTTGTTGCAGAGGCTGAATGTAATTGATATCTTCTGATATTAATATACTTTCTTTATCGAAAAAATATATGATATAAAACATGTGTTGTACAGTTTTACTACTAAAAGTATTTATTTAGGCAAGAATTTTTTTCACGGCTGTTATAGACCGGCACAGGCAGCCCAAGAGTTATCCGACGGTTAGGGTGGCAGGAGATAAGCATTTTTTTTTTTGAAACGGGAGCATCGCTCCGGTCT
>NC_061513.1:86926515-87062999 GCF_022539505.1 Lolium rigidum
CGCTATCGCGCAAATGACACAATCAGTACATGAGAGAAATGCCTAAATCAAAATAAAAAAGTGTATTAATAATATGCTAATGGACTATTTTAACAATTAATTTGTTTTCGTGCTTAAATCTATATCTTTGGTGATTTTTCATGTCTTTACTTGCTATTACTTATCAAATGACGTATATTCCTTATCTCTCTTAATTTTCCAGAAAACCTGTTACGGTACCACGCAAATGGAAAAATAAGTATATGAGCCATTAACCATGTGCTTCCAGAAGCGGACAATCACTACCAAGAGAACTTTCAGTTAGTACTGTGATGGGAGAAGTACATTTGGTCGTATATGCACATAATTAAATAATTCACTTCTCTGAAATAACATATCCTGCCTTCTTTGGTTATTTTCCACAAATATACCACATTTGAGGATTTTTCTCTTCATCACTATATATACAGATCTTCAGTCTCTTGCATCCCCAAATAATTGTTACAACTTCTGGAGCAAGCCTCCTAAAATACGAAGTAATATTTTGAGAAAACTGCAACTCCGAACTCAACTATATCCCCATCCTTGAGCTCCGTTTTGAGGCAACACATGCTTTCCATTGGTTACTTATAAGCATTTGTATCCTGCGAGTAATTAAGAGAATCAAATATGATCATAAATGTAAGACCACAGTTTCTAAATACCAATTTAACACACATGAAGTCATGAAACAATTACATAATCAAATATCATTGCATGTCTTTGTGAACAAAGCAAAATGGATAGGAGTATGAGCCTATAATGTCCCAAAAATCAAATGCCTAAAATGAAGTAATTAAAGAATTGAACCATAATACAAACATGTATGCCTGTTGTACATTAAACAATTTTACTATCATTGGTGCTTCTACTTGGAAAAACAATTCATTTAACTTCGTTAACTACCTTCTACCATTATCTCCGGCTGGTCCCTGCTAGTGGTGGTCCGATGGTCATTGCTATGAAGAAATTTCTCTCCTGAAAAAGGAATGACCAATAAACATTAGCAACTTGGACATGGAGTGATTCAGAATTGGACAATAAATTCCAAATATATAAACAGCTGCTCCATTTTTATACTATGTTATTTTCCATCTTTGTAGCCAGGACTAAAGTATAAAATTCAATTTATTTGCTACTTATAGTCAGCTAAGTTTAAGAGTTAATAAAATGTATCTGCCACATGGCTTTTCTTCGACATTCATGACATATTATTACCGGCGAGTCAACAAGTTCACCGGCCAATCCTTAACAATAGAATACGAGAATATATTATAAACGCAAAAGGTAGAACATATGCACAAAAAGAGAGGCGCACAACGAAATAACAGTCGTAACGAGAGCAATAAGACCAGTATATACATTGAATTTATCTACTTATTTGTGCAAGCAAGCAGAAGGTCTACCATCAGATTACTCATAACACACTACTTCGAATACACCACAAAGAAGTGTCGACGTCGGATTACTCATAACACACTGCTTCGGGTTTATGCGTAGCTGAAGTGGACACACGAATGCATTGCACAAAAATAACACCTTGACACTTCAATTTAAAGGACATATCAACGAGACGAAAAATTGAACTAAGCATTATTGGTTGTCAAAGTCTTTGTATTGAGAATACAGCGAATATAGAAAATTAGCTTATCCGGAAGCTAACACATTAATGTTATTTCCTGTATGTTAGTGTAATTCCAAAACTTGCCTTTCCAGATAAACTCAAATTGCCATTTTGTTATTTAGGCTTATCTAGTTTTCAATTGTACCTGTACCATAACCAACTTCATCCTTTGAGATTTACTGTTGTGCAATATTAGAACACTCAAATTCAGACATCGTTGGCTCTTGCAATGTCAAATTTCTCATCGGAATGGAGGACCTTTGCATACTCTCATGGTGTGACAATCTACAAAATAGAAGTAACAAATTATTTAACAATAGTAAAAGGTAAAAGATGGTAATCAGTAAATTCGAAGTATGGAACTTTTTTCCTTAAGCTGACATTATCTATTGACTATTTTCAAGTTTAATATCAATGTACCAATACATATTTCAGACTGCAAAAAGAACAATTAGCTATGGACTGTAGTTTTAGCAGAACAACAATATTTTGGTGTGTTCTCTTAACAGAACAATGAAATTGGAAATCAAGAGTACTGAGAGGCTGGGCCTCATGAGCCAGACCCCAGACGGTATGTACTGCAGCGCCCGGTCTATTGACATCGGAGCCCAATTAAAGCAAGTAAATTCCATCATTACTAAATGATCCATAACTATTCATCCGTAGATTTTAGGTATTGTTTTAAAACAAGTGTGAAATGCTCGGTCATGGTGACCATAGGTCCTTGATTTTTCTTATTTACCAAGGAAACCAAATTTAGAAAGGATGAATAAAAGAAAAAGTGGGCACCTCGAGTCTCTTGCAAGCCATACGGTCATCCACAAATCATTCATTTCTGCTACATCACATCACTTGTCCATAATAAATATATTAGAATGAGAAGCACCTGACTAATGGTATGAACATACACGAGCTGCTATCTACGCTAATTATCATGGTAAAATATTGCATATTGGATGGCAGTTTATCAGTTCGATATGCATTCATACGCTATTGTAAGTTCGTAACTGAAGAAGGGCAAGCAAATCGAATTGAAATCGAAGAAATCAAGTACATAAGTAGCATTCTTTACTGTAAGGATCTATCATTGGTAAGCAATATCAAAACACAGATTTTTTTTTCTGAATGTAGAATTCAGTTTGAAAGATAAACTCATACCAACTTCAAAACTTTGAGCTGGAAGAACATTGGGAGGGGGGGGGGGGCTAGATGCCAGTTTTTCACTTATTTAGCACCTTGCGGAAAGTGTACAGTGACATACAATTAGAAGATGTTGGTTCAAGACCGATATTAAATATACTTGCGAAAACACAACAACATGTGTATTTACCTTCTAGCCTTGACGAAAGAAGAGAATGAGATCAACCAAAATATTGCCCTGCCAGCTGGAAATCTTTTTTTACTTCATAAGCCAAATGTCATCCATTAGGAAGCTGAAATCTGTTTCTTTAATTGCTCTGCCAGAGTTTCATGGCAAGTGAGCATGCTTTTTAGAACCTTCCAACAAACATTTTTTAGTCGAAACATAAGAATGTTCTCGTAGAGGATAGTATGATTTTAGAACCAAAAAGAGTATACACCAAGACTTGAGTGGAGGAAGGTCTCAACCTTCGAGCTCAACCAGAGCATGCCATTGACGAAAAGCTAAGCCACATATCCACCGATCTGCTCTAGCTTGGCGGCCTCCCGGTGGAAGAGAATCCTGGTTGGGAGGCCGGGAGCGCCAGCGGACCGATCGCATTCAAAGAAGAGCACAACAGCCTGCATTAGCGAGGGACAGTACCCTGACAACCAGAATGTTCTCGTAGAGGATAGTATGATTTTAGAACCAAAAAGAGTATACACCAAGACTTGAGTGGAGGAAGGTCTCAACCCTCGAGCTCAACCAGAGCATGCCATTGACGAAAAGCTAAGCCACATATCCACCACTCCGCTCTAGCTTCACTGGCCTCCCGGTGTAAGAGAATCCTGGTTGGGAGGCCAGGAGCACCGGCGGACCAGTCTCCATTCAAAGAAGAGCACAACAGCCTGCATTAGCGAGAGGGACAGTACCCTGGCAACCATAATTTTCGGTACACCTGCCTCTGTGGCAATATAACAAACAACAAAAAAACAAGAACACATTTTCTTTGGATTTTCCCATGGTAGTTAATCACTACTTGTACTGCATATTGAACATTTTCTTTAGGAGTAATCAGCAAATCCCTTATGTTTCTCTAGTAGAGAAGTAAACATCTACTATGTCAGTGAAATGGAGGAGGGGTGCAGATTTGCAACTTAAAAGACAGGGAAGTAACTCAAGTAAGCAGTTACAACGCATAGGTTCAAACAGTAACAGAACAATAGGACCTTACCTTGCCTCAACAGAACATGTAGTGGTCCATACACTGCATCGCAGGGAGGTTGAGGAAGGGGTCGTCCTTGATCCATCAACAAAAACACCGCACCTCTGCCTCCACCACTGCCTCCTCAACGCGATAACAAAACGAGCTGTGAGGCTGCATTCGTCCACCAACTGCCGTCGTCCGGCAGCCGCCGTGACCACCATAATCCACCTGTTGTAAAGTATGTCAACGGAAGCTATAAAGTATGTCAAATATTCATAACTGGTTTTAAAAAACATTATTGTAAAAGCGAGATACCATAGATCAACAAATCAGTCATTCGATTACATCAACGAGTAAGTTAACGGAAGCTAAAAAGGAGAATGATATTAGTTATAAGATCAGGAGCAGTTTAAGCGAGTAGGTGATATCTAAAATTTAAGGTTAGATGCTATGCACTGCCTTTCAACTATGCATGATTGATTATTAGGGGGGGGGGGGGGATCCCGACATTGAAGCCTACTTTATTCACTTATTTTTGTAAGTGATATTCATATTTGAGTCAAAAACCACGGCAAAAAGCAGAAACAACCATACAATACATAAAATCAAATTCAGAAATGGTACCAATAAAACTAAATGTTTAGTGACCGACCTAGTTCCACTTCCACATGTACAATAATTCTAGTTTAAGGATTTTCTTGAAAACGTTCCCTGATTATTTGGTATGACAGAAAGGCGGCTACATATATTCTTTCAAGCTTAAACGCCGCAAGACTCTACAGTACCTTCTCTCTTAGAGGTTGAATGGTAACTCAAATCAGGTTATGTATATCGACTTTCTGAAAATGTTACACTCTTTTTTTCTAAATTTGTGAGACAAAAGTAAAAAAGAAAAGCTATATGGGATATACAACGGTATCATCATGAAGGCTGCAACACACTGATTCGTGACAAATCTTTCATGAAATAAAAATGCTCAAAAAGAATGTAACGCAGACCTAAAAAGTAACATCCAAATGAAACTACATATAAGCACTAAATCCAGGGAATGTTATGATAATTTAGAGGCAACACTAATATTCATTGCTTCAGAGTATCCTGGTAGGCTAGCATCCTCTAAGGGTAGAATACACAACAAATGATCATTCGTAGTTCAGAGCAGCTATGTGTAGAAATAGTATGTTCACTACTAACTAATTAATGTACAACAAAGCAAAGAAAACAAGTGAATTATGTGCTCATCTTGCCGATTAGGTATGGTTACAGCCTGTGACCCTTTCCTGTGGTATGTATGCTAATATAAATTATCCTATAAGAGATAACGCAAAAACAAGAATACTGGAAAGCCATTTTTTCCACACACACGCACACCATTCCACAAAGGGAAAAAACATTAGGTTGGGAGAATATATGACATATGTTTCTAGATGTGCTTCAACTATACATTAGAAGGCATGTTGACCATTTATTAACAAACAAGTACATTAGGCTATTTAAGGAATGCAAATAAATGATATATGGATTATTGTAGTAATTTACTATGTATAAGCTGCTCAGTAAATACAGCCAACACCACGGAAACACGCTGAGTTCAAGTTTGAATTAACCGCAGGGTTGTAGCACTTCTATTTTGATTTTTTTTAAAGACCCAGAAAAGCCAACTCAAAAAAAGGAGTCCAACAGGAAGGTACAGCTACGGTAGTGGAATATTTACCCACCATGCAACAACGACATCAACACTGGCAGATACTTTCTATGTTAGGCAATAAAGAAAATTATCATATTACTAACCCTTCGAAGCAGATACTTTCTAGCAGAGGGATGTGAAGAACACTCGAAGCAAAAGAAGACAAGCAGTGAACCCTTCCTACCATGTAGAGCAATGTATCGCATGGACCTGGAGGCTCAGTTACCAGCAATACACTCTAGTGAGTTTTGCATCAGCGTTGCATACGTTGCATAACCATACCGGCGCGGCTAACAATGAGATCATCCAGAGCTCGACACTGAACATGGTGAGG
Organism: Lolium rigidum; assembly: GCF_022539505.1. Lineage (NCBI taxonomy): Eukaryota > Viridiplantae > Streptophyta > Magnoliopsida > Poales > Poaceae > Lolium > Lolium rigidum. The sequence continues at coordinate 86,932,506 of NC_061513.1, forward strand.
AGCTACACAATCTGTAGCATCCTGGAGCGATGGCCGGCGAGGAGAGGCGTGGCAGCAGCAGACTTGGATGACAATGATATCATCGAGAACTCAGCACTGAACAAGATGAGGAGCTCTGTCTTTGCATCTCTAGTGTCCACGTGTAGTACTGCAAGACAACATAACCCAGAAAGAGGAGAGAGATCAATTTAAGAAAATATGATTTTATCTTGCTCAACGGTTGATGAAACAACCCACTTCTATGCAAAGGCAGAACATGAACAACAACCAGAGCATCTTCTTTACTTTGAAACTCAAAGCTAGCACAAAAAAAAACAAATCTAATAGATAATAAGGGACTGCAAAACGAACAAATTACAAAAATCGAAACAAAGACCTTACCAACATGCTTGTGCAGCTAGCATAGACCATGTCTCCCGAGCTCAGCGGATTCGGCAACACCTGAAATCATCTCACAAATATTTAAACTGAATAATCTTGTGGAGCTAAACTTATGCTAAAAGTACATTCCTCTCATGCTATGTCTATTAGAATATGGAGATTCTTTAGTATATATGTCTAATACAATAGAAGTAATTTATATTTTCCAATGGATGTTGATTGCCTGAGAAACATGCTGCTCTATCTTTGCTTTGAATTGCCTGCATATTTACATAGCACATGTGTCAATAATGCATCCTTTCGTGGCACTGTGCCTCCATTGATTTATCTAATGCATCAAAAATTGCAGGAACCTCACTGAAATTGACATCTAGTTAGTGCAGTTCTATTAGACCAAGACCATGAGAAAAGAATCGCAGATAGAACCAGTGAGTACAGCTAATGAAATGAAATTTAGTTCAAACAAACGGTAACTATTATAGAACCATCTGATTTTTCATATTAGTAGCTACAAATAGAACCCATCATTACTATTTAGTTATTATACCAGCATTAACAGTTGTTTTGAGGTATAGTCTTAACGGAGATATCAACAAGTTGTCACCTAATTACCTGGCTGGCTTTAAGTTGTCCTCCATTCAGGAGTTGTCATGTCTCAGTTGCAGAGTGCAGAAATTTCAGTTAAATGCTGACACAACATCGTTGTTCAAAGAATGCTTGGGCTGCAGCTGAAACATATCCTACCAAGTATCTACAGATAAGTACCAAATGGCTGGTGGAAGGGAGCAGATGACCACATAAGAACTGAACTCATGAATAAACTTACCAAAAATCCTAAAGAATTGGAGCTACTAAACCTAGTCCCATCCCTGCCTGCAGATAGGTTCGGTATAATGAGGTCGCTGGCTGAGGACACGTCCAGCCACCGTTGATGCTGTGGCCAGCCGCAGCCATCGCTCGACGCACGCTCACTGCCATTGCTCGGCACGTGCTATGCGACCGCCGCCATCATCCAACCACCTGCGGCCAGGCATGGCGGTGGCCTCATTTGGTCGCATGTGTCTCTTTGGCATGTCTATCAGTAAATACAAAATAACCAAATTAGAATAGGCATAGTTGAATAGGAAGCTACTCATCACATCAAAGAGCACTGATATTTTCAGCAAAACAAATCAATGAGTTTTCAAACAACGGTAGTTTGGGGGCGAGATGGCTCGGGAATGGTGAGTGGTTCTACTCCACTTCTCAAATCAAATCAAATCAAATAACCAGGGAGTCCAGCTTGGAGATTTTATCCAGCTTCCTAGCCATGGAAATCCTATGGCCTCCTACCAAAAAAGGAGCTCAGGCCTCACCTTCCTCAACAGACGTCTTACGGGTCAGCAGATCCCATGGAAACAAAACGAGCTAGAGCTCACCTTTCCATCTCAGACGTGCTCGTTGTCTCCACGAGTAGTAGGACTGGCGTCGGGAGCCGACGAGGGTGGGGGCAGCTCCGTCTCCCTCCTCCTCCCGCATCCTCTCCAACAACGTCATTGTCGCCGCCACCCACGAGCCTCCCAAATGGGGCCAGATCCCGTCAGCGAGGTGCCGTCCATGGATTTCACGGAGCAGCCCCATCACACATACACGTGCCCCCGCCATCTCAGGCATGGACCGATCTGTGGACAAAGAGAGAAAGTGAGAGAGGGAGAGGGAAGATGCATTGAGAGGAAGACGATGGCCTTACCGTGGAGAAGCTCGTCGGCGCCAAATCCATGATCCTCCTCCTCCGTCCCAGCGCTACCCCTTACCGCTCCTCCACCTCCGGCGCTGGGTGGGTTGAGGGGGAGAGGCCCGACGGCGGTGGCGGCTCGTGGTCGATCGTGGCGGAGCTCGCCGACCGTCGCCATAGCCGGTCTCCGAGCGCCACCTCCTCTTCTTCTTTTCCTTCTGTGGAAGCGCTCGTCGACGGGCCCTGGCCGCCGCCGCCGGTCTCCCCGTGCCCGCGACGAACCAGGCCGGTCGATCTAGGACGGCGGAGGGGAGGAGGTAAGGGGCTGGGGAAAGATGGGACGTCGCTGGAGGGGCCGGGGATGGCGAGGTTAGGTGAGGAGGCGGCGGATTCGGGAGGAGATAGGCGTGGATTGGGGAGGAAGAGGAGCACGGGATTGGGGAGGACAGGAGGCTCTCGGTTGGCTAGGTTTTCACGGTCTTTCTTTTTCTCAGCGACACAAACACGAACGCTCGCTGTCTCTGACAAGCCACCCCGAACATGCATGGGCCCAAAGTTCATGGACTCAGAACGAGCAGCAGATGGTAAGAAAATAATAACCACATTGGACGGTTGGAGGTAAAAGCGGAGTTGAAATTCTACTGGCGCAGGGTGAACGAGTGGTCGCGATCTTTTTGCCCCTCTCAGGTGCCTCCAACGCGCGAGTAGTCTAGGAACATTTATAGAAGGAATTGATAGCCTCTGCATCAATTGATGCACATGGTATTTTCTTTATTAAATTTTTTTAAGTACAAGATAATCAAAGTTTACAATCATAGATCAGACAAGATCGATACATGAATCAAAGAAAAATTAGGTGCATAAAGAGGCTATCCATTTGATATTCTACTAATATGACGCCATCCAGTAGCCTGGGAAAAGAAGTCCCGAGCAACCGTCAAAAGCCAGTTACATCCAGAAACCATATCCTCCCGCTGATCCTCCGGGAGCAAGAATGCCCATGGCCGAATCCATTGCTCAGCTCGACGAATAACTTGCAAAAAATTGGTAGACTTCTGTTTGTTAAAGACATGTCATTTCTACATACATGTCCAAATGGACCAACATAAGGCTGATATACCAATCTGTATTCTAGCCTTATCAATCTTGCTAACTCTATTTAACCAATTGCCAAACATATTATTAATATTTCTAGCAGCTGGAATATTATATGCAAAATAGATCATGCGTCAAACTATTTTTGCAAAAGGAAGAGCAAGAAACAAATGCTCCACGGTTTTCTTAGAATCACACAAACAATATTTCTGATAGCCATTCTAATTCCGTTTTGCCAAATTATCTTTAGCTAACAAGACTTTATTATGAATAAAACCTAATAAAAATTTAATTTTCAATGGGATTTTAAGCTTTCATAGATATTTACAAAAAAAATAGTATATCCATTCATCAAATCAAGATACATAGATTTAACCGTAAAAGACCAGAATTTGTTAGTTTCCAAATGAATCTATCCAGTTCCTGTGAAGATTTAGTGTAATTAGCTATTGACACAAATGCAACCATTCATTCCATTTGTGATCATTTAGGCCCCTCCTAACACATATATTAAGAGGGGTCTGAGCAAAAACCGTTGAAACCAACACATTCTTATGTTGAATAATGTTATACAGGGATGGGTATTGTTGAGTGAGAGGCATATCTCCAAGCCAGATATCCTCCCAGAATCGAATCGTTGATCTGTTACCAACTTTGAACGAACTTCTACTGAAAAAGTCTTGTTTCACATGCATAAGACCTTTCCAAAATTGAGAATCCGTGGGTTTAGCTTCTACCTGAGAAAGAGTTTTATGCTTAAGGTAGTTATTTTGTAGCAAATGTTGGCACACACCATCCCCCGTAAGAAGTTTAAACAACCATTTCCTAAGTAAACACTTATTCTTTAGCTCGAGAACCTCAATACCCAACCCCCTTGATATTTTGGGCGACATAACATACTCCACTTCGATAAACGATACTTTTTTTATTTTTTCTGATTGCCAAAAGAAATTAGGCTGAAAGAAAGCAAGTCTCTAGCTTCCGAACCTCTTTTGGAATTTTCAGAAAGAAAGCATGAACATCGGCAGACTTGTGAGAACAGAATTGATAAGAACAAGTCTATCACCATACGAGAGTAATTTAGTTTGCCAACAACCAAGTTTAGAAATAAATCGACTGTCAACAGGATTCCATTCCGCATTTTGAAGGGTCCTATAATGGAAAGGTATCCCAAGATACCTAATCGGTAAAATACCAGACTCGCAAACCATAGTTTGCATATATTGTTGCTCCATGTCCTTTGATTTACCGAAACATAAAAGTTCACTCTTGTGAAAGTTTATTTTTATCCCTGATAATTGCTCGAAAATACAGAGGATCAGTTTCATATTAATCGCATTTGCCATATCATGTTCCATAAACAGGATAGTGTCATCAGCATATTGTAAAATTGATAAACCTCCATCGACCAAATGAGAGAGAAGACATCCAACCCCCTTCCTCTTTAGCACGTTTTCAAATTTGAATTCCAACATGACTTCCCTCATTGGTGTCAATGCTCATCAAGTATTCAAGAGTGAAGTTCGATATACTATCCTACCAAGGTTCACCCCGTATATAGACCTTGTCCCAATTCAATTTTTAAAAAGGGTTTCAATTCACATTCTTATGCTACCCCATATTCAAAATATAAATTTTACAGGCTGTATATATAGGCCAGAGTTAATACACCCAACCAATTTTGTTCGACGTTTTGACCCACTAGATAATTTTCTAACCTCCCACAACATAGTTTTAGTTTTTTGTTGTGTAAGCATGTCTAATGGAGAGAGAAATAAAGATAACACCTTCAACATTGGTTAACTACTCGAGCCGTCAAGAGAAACTTTGACCATCTTGAAGCGATGATGGATAACACCTTCAATCGCTATGAAGAACGAATTCAAGTGCAAAGAAGGGATGTGAATAGACAAGTCCAAGACATCAAACAAAGTATGGATATACAAGAAGGGCGAATGGCAAGAATGGAGCAAGCATTTGTCAACTTGGGCAACAACCAAAACCATCACTCAAGATCTTCAGGGCCTTCTGTACTCACAACTCAAGGCTTCGAGCTATCTCTCCCTCACAACAAATATCCAACAAAGACCCACATGATGATAATGTGGTTGATCAAGCTCGTCACCGCAAATCTCAACAAGTGGATAAGAACGTCTTCACCTTGAACAAGTTCATCTTCAACAAAATAAATAACTACTTCATGAACAAGAATGCCAACGTCAAGCAAATATGGCACATGCTAGAATGAAACGCCACAATGAAGAGCAAAAACATCAAGAAAATCATGAACACCAAATTATCAACGTTGAAGCTCCCAAGATGATGAAGCTAAAAGGAACGACAATTACAATAGATGCCACAACCCCTTCAATCATCGAGCTCTTCGAGGATTGGGAGGTGAACCAAGTGAATCAAGTCATGGCAATGGTGATGACTGACATAGGCATCCCAATTGGGCCTGCCAAAGATAGTACCCGGGGTTTAATGAAGGCCCACTACCCGAAGAATAAGAAGGTTCGGGAGCCCAAGATATATTAAGGAAAGTAGAGTTGTAATAGGAAGTGTTGTTTGTAATCTGGCGGGATGAGTTAGAAACCGTCCCGGACTACGTAACTTGTACAAAACGAAACCTTCGGCTCCACCTCTTATATAAAGGGGAGTCGAGGGACGAGGAGATCATCGAATCATTGTTCACAAACCCTAGTTTTCATAATCGTCGAGTACTTTTCGGCTGAAACCTTCGAGATCTACTTACCCTCTACTTCTAACTAAACCCTAGCCTATAACCCGTAGGCATTGACAAGTTAATCCCTTGTCAATTGGCGCCGTCTGTGGGAAATAGAGGCGTAAGGATCTGATCTCGATGGCACGTTCAAGATCTTCGACATCGTCAACCGGAAGCAACACAATGGATCGAGGTAAACAGATCGCTGCTGGTCTTGTCGATTTTGTTCCTCACCCACCCTCCCGTTTGGATGCATATGCGTATCGGCGGAGCCCATGGAGATGACGTTCGGAAGGTTTCACTTTCGCGTCGAGAAGGAAGGATCGTATCGTGTCGAAATTCCGATTTCGTCGGGATCGTCGGCGGTCGATTCCGATTTTTCAAGCTATACATCGTCAACCGAGTCAGGAGAAGAAGAAACCTCGGAAACACGTTACGTCAGCACCAGAGCAAGAGAGAAACTCGCCAAGATCTTCGGCGACATATCGTTCGAGTCATCTGCGGACTCATATATAAGCGATGACTCAAGCGATGTCGACAGTTACGACTTCATCGACAAATCTATCACAGTGGGCAAGGTCTTCATCAATCTCAACAATGATGTCACCAAACCCAACATAGATCTGAGTACAAAATATCATCAGATTTATGCTATTGAAAATCAAGAGGAAACATCAGAGGCTTTCGACGATTTGGGTAATCCCTATGTCGATCCCTCAGATCTAAGGAGAGGTATGGGCACTAAATATGTCGGGCCCACACCACGTGTCAGAGTTCAACTTCCACAAGCAGCTTGGGATAGAGCTGCAAAAGCTTTAGATGGTTCGGAGCCAATGACGACAACGGCTACGGCTCAAGAACTGCAAGCTTATCAATATAGGCTCGCACGAACCGCCAGAGAAATAGAAAAACGAGACAGCTGAGTTGAACGGGAGAAAGGAGGCAGCTTACGCATCCAGCGAGGAGAAGGGCGGATCTAAGTCGACAGTCTAGAGTTTCGGGTGATAGCCATAGGGAGGCTCGGAACGAGAGGAAGATCAAGGTTACAACACATACCCGAAGCGAGAAAGAGAGCACTTAGTTCAAAACCTCGACATGTCCTTTATGTCGATAGATACAAGAGGAAACATTATCCCTAAGACACCGTAAGCTGGGTATATGGCGACACAAGCTTATATCCTCGCATCTAGGCCACCCCCGAGTGATCCAAGGGAAACATTATACAATATGGCGTTAGCAGGGGTTGGAGCTATGGGGACAGCGTTTGTATCAACGCCTCCCGAAGGAGCGGCAAGGCAAAATAGTCCACGACCTGCAGCGGCAACGGTGGCAGTTCCTGAAGGACCAAGTGGAGCAAGAGACACAGGAGCACAAGCAAGGGTCGATAGAGCGAGGCAAAGCAGAAGGGATCATCGGCAATCACCAGAGCTTGACGACGAGGATATGTGCGGCTTACCATGCTTCACGAGGAGAGTCCGAAAAACTCGAGTCCCCTCGGGATTCAAGCTACCCGATCATTTCAAAAAATTCGACGGTCTGCAAGATCCAGAAGATTGGCTAGTTGATTACCTCGAGACGGTGAAGTTAACTGGAGGAACTAGGGCAACAGCCATGCAAAGTATTCAGGTGCACCTATGTGGAGCCACACGATCTTGGATCAAAAAGCTTCCGCCAGGATCTATCGACAGCTGGGAAAGTTTCGAGGATGTATTCGTCAAGAACTTCAGGTCCACGTGCAAAAAACCTGCGTCGTTAGAAAAGCTGAGAGCATGTCGACAAAAGCCAGATGAGTCAATGAGAAAATACATCCAAAGGTGGAACATCATAAAAAACTCAGCAGAAAATATATCTGACGAGAGAGCAATAGATGCGTTTGTCGCAGGAATTAGGCGTGGAGATTTTGTCGAGGACTTGGGAAGGACCAATCCAAAAACAGTATCCGCGCTAATGGAGATAGCAAATAGATGGGCAGATGGAGAGGATGCTGTCCACAACAAACGGCACAGGTCACCAGAGGAGGACCGTGGTCGAAATTACCAATCGAGGCGATGATTTCCCCGGCAGTACCCGAATTATGACGCCCCAGGGCAGATTTCGGCAGGCTTTCGGGCAAACACAGGGGGAAACAATAGAGATGATTATCAGAGAAGCAGCGAGCAGCGAGGCAAAAACAGGGATGACTCTCGCAACAGGCAAAATAGCGGGCCTAGGTTCCCAAGGCCTTTCGTGTCACCCGAAGAAATGATGAACGGACCGTGCCGGATGCATTTTTTCATCGACAACGAACGGAAAAAGACAGTCGGGACACCTGCAGAAAGACTGTCGAAATTTTCGAGGCAATGTTCGGATATGCGAGAGAACGCTCATGCTCGAGCAGCACGAGAGAAATCCTCGGGAGCCCGGGAGTGAAGTTCACTTGCCACCACCTCCCGCGATTACGGACGACAACCGACACCAGCTCAGAATAGCGGCAGCACCTCCACCACCACCTTATGTCGATCCTAACTCAAACGGAGCGGTGTCGATGATTCAGAAGGGAAGGCCGTCCAACAGAACTCAAAAAGTGATCTCGAGACAGGTGTTCATGGCAGAGAAAATGCCTCCACCAACAGTTGAGTACCTCAATTGGTCAGGGCAAGACATCGGCTTCACCATAGCGGATCATCCGCGGCAAGTTCCTCGACCAGGGCGGTCGGCACTTATTACGCCGGCAGTTATTGCGGGATTTGATGTTTCTCGAGTATTCATAGATGGTGGCGGCAGCTTAAACCTTATGTACGCAGATACATTGAGGAAGATGAACATATCCTTAGCAAACCTGAAGCCAACGGACACAAGGTTCCACGGCATCACACCGGAGAAACCAAGTTATCTATTGGGGAAGATAAATCTCGATGTTCAATTTGGAACTCGAGAGAATTATAGAATCGAGAAGCTGGAATTTGAAGTCGTGGATTTTCCGTCGCAATACCATGCTTTGTTGGGACGACCAGCATACGCTAGGTTTATGGCGAGTACCACACTATACATATCTGTTGTGGAGATTGCCTGGACCAAAGGGACCAATCACAGTTAAAGGAAGCTTCGCCTTAGCCGACAAGTGCGACAAGGATTTTCATCGGTTATCAGAAACTTTCGGGATGCAAGCTGAGTATTTGGCATCCAAAAGTATGACCGATTACGACATATTGCCGGACGTTGGAAGGCCAAATAAAGAATCAACTTTCAATACCGAGAAAAATTCAAAGGAGGTGCGAGATTCACCCGACGGACCCGAAAAAGACGACATCTATCGCAAACAACATGGATATCGCATAGGAAAGCGCGCTCGTCGAGTTCCTCCGTGAGAACTGGAAAATCTTCGCATGGTGTCCAGCTGACATGCCGGGAGTACCCGGGGAACTTGCCGAGCACCACCTAAATTTGGATCCATTAGCGAGACCAATCAAACAACCTTTGCGGCGTTTTCGGAGCCAAACCGCAAAGCTATGCTCGTCAGAAATCAATCGACTACAAGAAGCTGGTTTTATCAAAGAAATATTCACAGAAGCCACATGGGTAGCAAATCCTGTGATGGTGCCAAAGAAAAACACTACAGTCCTTCGCATGTGCGTCGACTTTACGTGTCTCAATAAACATTGTCCAAAGGATCACTTTCCCCTCCCGAGGATCGATCAAATTATCGACTCCACGGCTGGATGCGAACGTCTTTCCTTCCTGGACGCGTATTCTGGTTATAACCAGATCAGATTGAAAGAAGAAGATGAAGTAAAGACCGCGTTCATTACACCTTACGGCGTGTTTTGCTATAGAACAATGCCCTTTGGTCTAAAAAATGCGGGAGCAACATACCAGAGGATGATGCAGAAGTGTTTGGCGACTCAGATTGGAAAAAACGTGCAAGTATATATCGACGATGTCATCATAACATCAAAAAAGGGGACAACACTGATCGAGGATCTCAAGGAAACTTTTGACAACCTCAACAAATTCTGCCTGAAGTTGAACCCAACGAAGTGTTCCTTTGGTGTCCCGGCGGGAGAACTCTTGGGATTTCTAGTCTCGGCGAGAGGGATTGAAGCAAATCCCGATAAAATACACGCTATCGTAACAATGAGAAAGCCAACAAAGTTGAAAGAGATACAACAGACTAACCGGGCGAGTCGCAGCTTTGAGCAGATTCGTCGCCGAGTCGGGAGAAAAAGCGTTACCATTTTACGCTCTGATAAAGCAAGGAGACAAATTCCAGTGGAACGAGGAGGCCGACAGAGCTTTCGAAGGTTTGAAGCGCAAAATCTCGACACCACCAATTTTGGTGGCGCCAAAGGACAAGGAACCTCTCCTGCTATATATCGCAGCCACGCCCCAAGTGGTGAGCACGGTGCTAGTTGTCGAAAGAGAAGAAGAAGGAAAACTCCACGGAGTACGAGAGGCCGGTATACTTCGTCAGCGAAGTTTTATCGCCATCAAAACAAAGATACCCTCAGTACCAAAAGCTAGCATACGGAGTGTTCACAACAACACGAAAATTGCGCCACTATTTTTAGGCACACCCGATCATAGTGGTCAATGAAGCTCCTTTGTCAAATATACTGAACAATCCAGAAGCTACGGGTCGTGTCTCCCTTTGGGGAATAGAACTTTCCCCTCGGGACATCACGTATGAAAAAAGAAAAGCAATCAAGTCGCAAGTTCTGCCGGACTTCATCGCAGAGTGGATGGAGCTGCAAAACACGGGACCCCCGGACTTGTCGAGAACCTGGACCATGAATTTCGACGGGTCCAAGAGAGTAGAAGGAGTCTGGCGCAGAGAGTAGTACTTATATCACCTGAAGGCGACAAATTGAAGTATATCCTTCGGATGACGTTCCCTAACGCATCTAACAACGAAGCAGAATACGAAGCCCTCATACACGGGATGAAGATGGCGAAAGCTTGCGGTGCAACTCGATTAAAAATCTTTGGCGACTCACAATTGGTAGCTCAGCAAGTTATGAACCAATGTGACGCAGTCAATGATAGCATGGTAGCATACAAGGAGGTGTACAATGAACTCGAGAAGCTATTTGATGGATGCGAGGTAAATCACATCAGTAGATTGAGCAACGATGAAGCTGACGTCCTCGCAAACATCGGGTCGCAGTGTCTCCCAGTCCCGCCAGGAGTATTTTGGGAAGAAATAGCGGAAAGATCTACGAAGCCAAAACAGGGGCAGCAAAAAGCAAAAGAGAAAACTTCGACATCCCTCACAGAAACCACGGAGGAGGAAGAGGAACAAGAGCTTGTGATGATGGTACAAGTTCCTTGGATGCAAGCATATGTATCATACATCCTCAGGAAAGAAACACCCGATGATCCAGTTGAGGCAAGGCGAGTAATTCGACGCTCTAAAGCTTTCACGGTGATCAAAGGAGAATTGTACAAACGGAGTATTTCAGGCGCCCTGCAAAGGTGTGTCACACCCGAAGAAGGAAGAATAATTCTGAAGGATGTACACGAAGGAATATGCGGCCACCACGCGAGTAGTCGAGCCATCGCAGCCAAGGTTTTTCGGGCAGGATTCTACTGGTTGACAGCAATCGAAGACGCCAAAGAAATAGTAAGGACTTGCGATGCGTGTCAAAGGTTTGCCGCAAAACCTCACTCTCCGGCAGCAGAACTAACACCAATACCATTGTTGTGGCCCTTTGCACAATGGGGACTTGATATGGTGGGCAAGTTACATAAATCGTGGCCAGGAGGAAAGGAATACATGCTAGTAGCTGTCGACAAATTTACAAAGTGGATAGAAGCGAAGCCGATAAATTCGCCGGACGGAGCATCCGCAGTAAAATTCATAAAAGGCCTCGTCTTCAGATTTGGAGTGCCCCAAAGCATCGTCACGGACAATGGCAGTAAATTTACATCCCACGAATTCAAAGATTATTGCAAGGAAGTGGGTATCAAGTTGCACTTCGCGTCAGTTGCACATCCTCAAACCAATGGGCAAGTCGAGAAAGCCAATGGCATCATCTGCAATGGCATCAAGAAACGCCTGTTGGGACCACTGGAAAAAGCTCGGCATACCTGGCCAGAAGAACTACCAAGTGTGTTGTGGAGCATCCGAACAACACCAAATACAGCGACACAGGAAACTCCGTTCTTTCTGGTCCATGGAGCAGAGGTAGTACTACCAATAGAGATAGAGCACGACTCCCCCAGAGTCACGAGTATAATGAAGAAACTTCCGGGATAGCATTGGAAGACGACGTAGACGCACTCGACGAAGCTCGAGACGAAGTATTATCAAGGGTAACCAAGTACCAGCAGGACTTGAAGAATTACCACAGTCGACGTTTGCGGCCAAGATCTTTTCGGGTGGGAGACCTAGTTCTTCGGCTCACGCAAAAAAGTCATGAAAAACTCGAGTCACCATGGCTTGGCCCTTACATTGTCACGGAAGTAATCGGAGGAGGAGCATACATGATAAAGGACAAGAAGACAGGGGTGGAGGAGCAAAACCCCTGGAATGTGGCGCAGCTCAGGCGGTTCTACGCCTAGAAGTCGAAATATAGTTCCTCTCTGCAAAAATACAATGTACTGAAAAGCCCGCGAGTTTTCAGACGCACTCTTTTCCTTTTCGGGGCACCGAGTGGGGCCGGAAAGGTTTTTAATGAGGCGGGCTCGCGGTGCTGCTATATAATAAAGATAGTGGAGATATACTTCTTATTTTTCGACACACTCGGGGGCTCAACGCCTAAGTCTCAAAATACATACAATATAGATTCACTGAAATATTTCGCCTTGGTACATTAATACCTCGCCAGATATATAAATCGGAAGACAGCAATCATAAATATAGTGTACACGTCAAAATCTCAAGTGCTCTGGTCTAAGAACCTCGCAATAAAAATATAGAACGTCGACATCAAAGATACTCGAAGATTGGCAATCCATCAAGGGAAAAAACAAGGATGTCTTATTACAATAGAAAGATAAACCTTCAAGGTGGAAAAAATAGTACAATCTTTGCCCAGTTAGGCTCGGGGGCTTCAACAATATAGAGGACTTCGGCAATATACAATAAATTTCTTCGGAAATACAAAAAAGAAATCAAAAAAGAGTGAGATACAAGGTTTCCAATATAGTACAAATCAGTTAAATCCCAAGATACTATCTACGGACAAGCCTCCGGTTGTTTTATGTTCAGCATAAGAACCCTTGATAAAGAACTACGAGTCCATCCGAAGAAGCTCATCTATCATTGATTCGGCCACGGGAGCTACCATATCATCGATTGAGTCAATATCATTTTTCCGCCGCGTTTTCTTGGCCGGACAATCGGCAACAATCTTCGTCGGGTCTAACTTTGGATGACGAGATGTTTATCATAATCATGGCGAATCTCGCTCCAAGCGAGAGTTGAGCACGCACAAAGTTATGAATGCGGGGAGCATCTCTCGAATACCTCTAATAATTCAGGAAGAGTTTTGGGAACCTCATTTCGAGGAAATAAATTCCTATAGACAAGGGTTAATGTCGTCGTGCAAAAACTGAGAAATTCGCGCACTTGGCAAGCACGGTCTTGGAACCTAACAATTTGTTGGGTTCGTTCAGGAGTAGCCCAGAACAAACAGCCATGGTTAAGGGAGAGATTGACAAGAAGATTTGTTCTCTCGTTCACTCTTTGATCTTCGGCAGCAGCATCAAGAACCGAGCCTATTAAGCACCAAGGCAAAAAAATTGAAGAAAGGCACAGCAAAATAAAGAGAAGGCATCATGAGATCGCAAAAACGTACCTAACATATCTGTGCTAGCTTCCAGCATCAGCTCAAGCATACTATTTTCTCGGGTCGTGGCTCCCTCGCTTCTAATACAGCAGCATCCTTGGCAGCTATAGCTTCTTTGGTTTGTTGGAGAGCAAGTTTTTCTTGCTCAGATGCTTTCCGAGATTGTTCCATCATTGCCAGAGTTTGTTTCTTCATAGATTGAAGTTGTTGTCGAAGTTCTTGCAAATCTTCCGACAAATGTCTGCTTGACAAACCTTCGAGGGGATTATGGTCGACTAGTACTTTCTTCGAGAAGGAAGATGCAGGTGAAGCAGCGGCAGAAGTGGGAGGGGTCGAGTAATTATCAAATATTAACTGGAAAAGAGAGCCCCAGGATCAATGATAAGAATGAAGAGGAATTTCATTACTTTCTAGAAAATTTACACGGACATTACAAAAGAAGTTCTACAGAGGGACTAACAGAGTAACTGTCGCCAAGGCTAAAATGGCGACAAGAGCAAAAGAAACAGAGAAAGAAAAAACAAGGAGGCATGCAACTAGACCTCCAGCCTCGATGAGCTAGGAGTCGAAGCTGGCTTGATCCCGAGATACGCCAAGATTTTCTTTGTGTTGGGTTTGGCTGCCTTAATCAGCGACCTCCATCTCGACTGCTCTATCTGATCAGTGTCGCCAACTTTCGCCCAGTCGATAGTTTGCTGGCTATCGGCAACCAAGGCAACAGTGTTTTCAACGGCGACCTTCATATTCTCATGACGCACCCTCAGCCCAAGATCTTCTGGTGGATTAAAGCACTTGGCCAAGTTAAGGAAAGTCGCGGGTTCCTCTTTCTTTGGGAAGAAATAGGGAAAGAGCCGCGACAGCCCTGCTTTGGCATTATCAATGCCTTCGCGTGCCTCTGACCCATGAAACTCGAGGAATGAAAGGGCGTCAAGAAGGGCATCATTGTCGGGATCTTCAAGTTCAAACTCTTGAGCTGTTCTATCTGTCAAGAAAGAAATTTATTGAGCAACAGATGAATGAAGAGAAGAAAATACAAAGGATATGAAGTGGTTCAGATACTTACTGAGGAAGCGGCGGCTTTGCGTCCTTATACGCTTAAGGATCGCTTCCTCGCGAGCAGATTGTGCAGCTATGTGCTCGCTCAACGAATTCTCGGCAGCGTGAAGTCTCTTTCTAAGATCCTCGACACCAGCAGCTTCAGTCTTGGCCTTGTCAGCCTCTGCTTTAGCTTGAACAGCGTCTAATTCGGCTTTCTTACGAGCCTCTTCACTTTGCTCTAATTTTTGAGCTAGTGCATTGGCACGATCGTTGATAGCCGCCAATTTTTCTGCCAAGGAAGTTAAAATTTCGATAAAATATCGGCAACAAAGGAGTAACAGAGTAATGGTAAAAAAGAAAAGCAGCAAGGCATCACCTTCAGTTTGGTGAGCATATTCACGATACCCAATGAATTGAGCACCGATGCGAATAAGCTCTTTGATCATGGGCTGTTAAGGAAAGAAAAGGACAAAGCAAGAAAATTTCGGTATGAGAAAAATATAATGGCATTTAGAAGCAAACAGAGGAAGTACAGACAGTGACAAGAGTATGGAGAACTTACATCATCCAAGAGAGGATTCGAAGAGCTACTCAATTGGAGATTCGGCTCCGGAATTGCTTCAGTCCTTGCCCTTTTCGGTGAAGGGACAAGGGGGCTCGAAGGAGGAGTAGATGTGCCGACGTTTTGTTGAGGAGGCGAAGATTCTTCTCCTTCAACTGGCTTCTCCGAAATAACTAGAGTATGTGACGTACTCGTTCGAGCAGTCACATCCAAAGTTGGTGTTTCTTCATCATCATCACTATGGAAAAAGAGGTGACAGCATAAAAAGCAAGGCAAACAAAATTCTTCGAATAGAAAAATAAAAAAAGGACAGGGAACTCACGAACTGATGAGACTCTCAAGATATGGGTCATACGCTGCCTTTCGCGGTGAAGGAGCAACTTCTTCGGGTTGGGAGGTCCCGGAATCTTCGACATCATTCCTTTTTCTTTTGTTCTTGGGAGAAACAGCAGGAGGAGGAGATTGCGCTGATGTAGTACCTTCAGAAGCAGCATCCTTTTCAATAGATCCCGCAGATTTTCGAGAATCTGCGGGTTCATTCACAAAGAGGGGGCCTCCTGGTTGTCATCGGCGACAACGGCCCTTTCCTCGACATCTCCACCCTCAGGAAGAGGAGGAAGAGAATCCATAGTAGGATGGTTCTGCAGAAAAATAACGACAAAAGAAAAATTAGAGAGATATCAAAACAATGAGATGCAGGAAAAGTTCGGAACAAGATAAAAATTCGAGAAGACAAAATACCTTGGGGAGAGGATTGGTGGAGCTCGTATGGTTCCACGCGGCAAGAGGAAGGAATAGGATCCCTCTTGCTCGGCGAGGAAATTCTTCGAATAAGCTTTTCCAAGTCCTTCACAGAAAGATCATTGGAGAGCCTATTGGCGTCATTGTCGCCAGACATATGTCCAAAGGGGATTTTTGCGAGCCTGAAGAGGCTGCACTCTAATCCTAAGAAAATAGGCAGTAATTTGGACACCAGACAGCTCTTTGCCTCGAGTATTTTGAAGCTGATGAATACGAGACATAAGTGCTTCGTCGCCTTTTTCTCTTCTTCGGAAGCTTCAGCATCCCGAGAGCGGCGGCGTTGAATTTTGGCACTTCCATCAAAAGGGACTATGTTGTGCTCTACGGAGTTGGCACTTTCTTCGTGTATGTAGAGCCACCTTTTGCGCCATCCTTGGACAGAATCAGGAAATTTGACGTCGAAGTAATCAACGTCGGTTCGGACACGAGATAACAACACCACCCATGTTATAAGTGGCGTTGTGGGAGCCATTGCGGCGGAGGCAGAAAATGCGTTTCCAAAGAACCCAATTAGGAGTGATTCCAAGGAAGCATTCGCACAGTGTGATGAAAATAGAAATATGAAGGATGGAATTAGGGGTCAGCTGGTGCAGCTGAATCCCATAGACAAAGAGAAGGCCGCGGAGGAAATCGTGAATTGGGGTAGAAAGGCCACGGATGAGATGATCAACGAAACTAACCCGGTACTCCATTGGAGGGTTGGGGTAGCTTTCTTCGCTGGGAAAGCGGATGGCGTCTTCTTTCTTCATCAAGCCAAGCCTCTTCAGCATGTTGACATCTTGATTGGAGATTTTAGATCTCTCCCACTCAAGATCTTCAGCAGCCATCTTGGATTCTGGAGTACTGTGGCGAGTGAGTCGTGTGCGCGGTGGCATCAAAGGCACTGGAAAAAGTAATGCTTGTGCGTGCGGAAGATCAAACAGAGTTGGGCGCAAGGGAAGATTTTGCAGAGGGGAACAATGCGCGGCGCAAGCGAAGGAGTAAACCGAGGATGAAGAAAGGTTTATATAGGATTCGGGCGAAGCAGTGCACCGTTGGATGAAGAAATCCTGTGGTGAAAAAAGGATCTTGTAGATACAAGGGTAAAAGGGTATTTTTACTGCGATGGAATGGAACAGGCGTTACCGTACGTGCGCCAGGAAAAGCGGAGGACGTGTGTCCCCCACTTGCACGACGTGTCAATGAGGTGGAAATAATGGACCCACAAGGCGGCAAAGTCCTGACTATTAATAGAGATGAAGTGAATTTGACAAAGGAAAGTATGTCGACAAGAAAAAATAAAAGAAGAATGGCGACAGGAGAAGTTATTTGAATACTTCGGGAGCCTTTGGTCAAATACAAGTTTTTGCCCAAATGCTCGGGGGCTACTTCGATAAAAGTAAAATTTCGACTATGGCAATATAGAAATTGCGGGAGCCTACAACCAAGCACAAGTTCGTGGTTGTAGCCTCGGGGGCTACTCCCATCGGGAGCGCTGTTCGCGCACCCGAGAGATATATATAAAAAAAAAGAGAGAGAATATCGGGAAATAATGGCAATATAGCGACAAGGTGGATTAAAATGTGGAGCCTACAACCAAGCACAAGTTCTTGGCTGTAGCCTCGGGGGCTACTCCCATCGGGAACGCTGTTCGCGTGCCCGATGAAATTAAAAAAGGAAAAGAAAAAAGATAGAAAAGCAAGAGAGTATATCTCGAGTTATAATTAACTCGAAATATACTCCCATCGGGAAATTAATATAAGTCATAATTGACTCGATAAAATGTGCCATTCCAACAGCCGGAAAAGCACTCGACAATATATTCTCAGAACGCCAAAGTTGCGATCAATTTCTGAATGCCGCAAATTTGCGAAGGTAAGACCCCAGATCCGTTCTGCTGGGCGTGGCATCGCCTAAGACTGCGCTCTGCTACTTTTATCCGTATCAACGGATACGAAGAAAAATCCTAACGGACGCGTTAGGTACTCGATAAATTTGACCGGGACTCGACGGAATGGTAAGACCTTAAGCGGCACTCGTCGAAGTTTGCACCAGTATCCCGAGATCATGTCCAGGGACGTGATCTTGAAGTAGGTTTTTGCGGATTGCCACTAGAGCAGTTAACTAGTACCTGATCCGTCAGATGAACTAGCCCCAACTACCAATATCCCTGTACAAAATAAAAATTTATATAAAGAAATATAGAAAAGTTTAAATTGTCGAATAAACATAAACAGTGGAGATTTTCCCTGATTCTACGATTCAAGCAAAATCTCGGGGGCTACTGACATAGGCATCCCAATTGGGCCTGCCAAAGATAGTACCCGGGGTTTAATGAAGGCCCACTACCCGAAGAATAAGAAGGTTCGGGAGCCCAAGATATATTAAGGAAAGTAGAGTTGTAATAGGAAGTGTTGTTTGTAATCTGGCGGGATGAGTTAGAAACCGTCCCGGACTCTGTAACTTGTACAAAACGAAACCTTCGGCTCCACCTCTTATATAAAGGGGGAGTCGAGGGACGAGGAGATCATCGAATCATTGTTCACAAACCCTAGTTTTCATAATCGTCGAGTACTTTTCGGCTGAAACCTTCGAGATCTAATTACCCTCTACTTCTAACTAAACCCTAGCCTATAACCCGTAGGCATTGACAAGTTAATCCCTTGTCAATGACCACCATAGAAGAAACTGGAAACGTGATGAAAATCCTCATGGCCACCATCGCCGAGCACCAAGCGAAGCTAGTGTGCGACCTCATCCTCGGCGCAACAATGTAGAACAAGGTCATGGAAGACCTCCTCCTCCTCCACCAAATAATAAACAACAATAGGGATGCTCAAGAGCCATCGCCAAACAATCGTCGAAATGAGGATGCAAATAAACAAACTCCACATCACCACCATAATGAGGATCAAGGTGAAGCAGGAACCCATTCTCTACGTAACAACCGTGATGATGAAGCAATCTTTGGGAAGCTCAAGTTTACAATGCCCAAATTCTAGGGAGAAGAATACCTCGAAGCTTACCTATCATGGGTCCTCAAGGTTGACAAGATCTTCCGCATCTACAATTACTTAAATTCAAAGAAGCTGGCCATGTCATCACTTAATTCGAAGACTATGCAAATGTGTGGTGGGAAGAAGTACATGCAAAGTGTGATCAAGACCTCCTAGGTCCCATTTCATACCTACTTTTTTCCCTCCCACCGCAAGCGTGACCTCTTCAACAAGGTCACTAAATTGACCCAAAGCTTCATGTTCGTTGAAGAATACTACAAGGAAATGCACATGACCATGATAAGATCCAATGTTGAAGAGAAATGCGAGCACACAATGGCAAGGTTCCTTTGTGGATTGAATGCTCCCGTTAAGAGAATAATGGAACTTTTACCATATACAAGCATGATATAATTGCTCCATCAAGCAACAAAGGCCGAGCGCCAAGTGAGATACTTCTTCCTAAAACCTCCTTGATTTCTAAACTCATTCTATAAAATAGATCTTAGATGCAGGATTACTAAGATATTTTTATGGAATATTGTGAATGAACTTTGTTGGAGTTGTTTCATGTGATCAAAGTCACACAATGGTGGTGGTGGTGTTAAAAATTAAAAAGATTTGTGAAATTTCAAAATATGTAAGATCTAGAATCTGCTACAGAGTCCCAACTTTGCTTGAGCATAACTTTTGATTTAACAAGAATTTGTAGTGGTGTGCTTTACCAAAGTTGTTCACCTTGATGTGGTCTTGGATGAGGTGCAAAGGTTTTACAAAGTTTAGTTTAGAAAACTATTAATACAAGGGCTCAAAGTGGGTAAGATATTAAAAGTGTCACATATGACCATTATCATATGTGACTTGGTTTTTTATTTTCTCTTCATTTGATTTTGGTTTTCTTGATTCAAGAAGTGTTATTAAGTGTTTAGTAACATTCTACAAGCAATGGCACAAGCCAAAACGGCCTAGGTCAAAGTTTTGCAAAATGACCATAAGCACATGCATGTGATGAAATGCATTTTTCTTATTTTCTTTTTCTTTGCTTCACTTAGGCATGGGTTAGGGTTTATTTAGGGTTAGATTGAGTTAGGTAAAGGTTTCAAACCATTTGAGTAAGGTATGAGGGCATAGGGCAAGATTTGCTATTATGGCTATGTGCCACATATGCCTCTATGTCTCAATTTATTTTCTTTTTTGTTTCACCAAGGATTTGGTTGGTAAGTGGTAGGGTGGTTTTGTTGAGGTATTCCAAACCATCTACACAAGGTAGACATGGTCTTGTTCACCATTTGCAAAAATAGCCATAGGCTTCCCCAGGCCTTTCTTTTTAAAATAAAACCCTTTCTATTTTGTTTTCTTTTGGAGGATGAAAAAGAAGGGTGAGGTTTAGGGTTTAGAAACAATTCAAGTAGTTCATCTAAGAATTTTGGCAAAGGCACAATTGTCAAACATAAGTACTATGCATAGCACTTGATTCAATAAATGTTTTTGTTGGTTCTCATTTTTGGAAAAAGGTAATCCACTTTCTCTTTGTTTTAAAATTTGGGATGTTACACTTATTGCCGACAGAATTGGTCCTATTACGATGCAACATTGGTTTCGAGAGAGGAACAATGTGTGCATAAGCTAGCTAGGGTTTGCCTTTTCTTTTTACAAAAAAATCACCGATATGTTCATAATATATAACAACGTACTAATAATTTTAAAAGTAATAAATTACAACCAGATCATTGGACCACCTAGCAACGACTAAAGCATCCGATCGAGCTAAAGGCGCGCCGTCGTTCTCGCTCCTCTCTCTCTGGAGCCGGGCAAAACTTATCGTAGTAGGGCTTGTTATGAGGTATTGGAGGATGGATTGGATGAGGACATGCTGAGTTCATTATATGAGCCGCAAGCTTCTAGACGCAAATCTATTATTTCTCCAATAAAAAAAATCGCAAGCCACAGAAAACAGGCAAAAGTTTATGAATGGTATGTTTTCGAATAGCAGAGATCTTGGTGATTTTGCTAAACATTTATATATCACTGATTGCTGGCTGTTTCGAAAATGGGTAGATGAGATTTTTCGTAAAGTCTTTTAAATCCTCTCTTAAGAGGTATAGACTTTGCCTGGTTTTTTCGTTCTCCTCTTGGAAGATCCGGGAGCTTTTTACTTGGTGTCAGAATCGATACTATGGATATTTTGGCTAAGACGGCTGGTGAGTATAATATTAGACTCTCTTAAGTCTTGTTGTTGTATATGGTGCTACCAAGAATTTCAATTTTCTAAGATTTTCATTAGAGAAGAGTAGAGGCAGTTTTGAAAACCATTGACATTTTTTTATTCATTGACAACTTGGATTTAAGAGAAGTTTTAATGGTACAAGGACAACCTACATAGGAAAATCTAGACCGCATACTGATGAATACTTATTGTGAATCTCAATTTAGTATGGTCTCTATACGAGCTCTAGAGCGTATTGAAGTTTTTTCAGACCATACTCCCATCTTGCTGACCACTAGATTGCCTAGACCTCAGTGTACACGTTGTTTGAAGTTTAAACTTAGATGGCTACATCAAAATGACTTTCACGATAAGATAAAAAAGATATGGGAAAAACCTATTGCTGGCAGTACCCCAATTTAAAGATGGAATAATAAAATACGTGCTACACATAAACAACTGGTTGGATAGGCAAGACACACAACATATTTACTTAAGAAAACATCAGAAATGGTTGCAACTGACTTGAAATAGTTGCAACTGGCTTGAAATAGTTGCATGGATATATATATATATATATATATATATATATATATATAGTTGGTGCAACTGGTGTTGTGATCCTATAATAATATGTTGATGCAGAGCCATTACATGTTATATCTTTTTTAATGGTTGATATATGTATCAATCTTGTGTGACTTATGCTGTACTATTTTGTAAGATCTGAACACAGAACTACCGATCATCTGCATATATACACATATGTGTGACATGTGTCTCAGTGTCTTGTCGCACGAGGAAAAATAACTGAATTAATCTTGCTTCTACCCCATCACAGCATGTACCTTTCTTGATAAAAAACGCTTTATCAATCAAAAAGTTAACTACATCTGGTCCCGTACTGGAGGTCTGGAGCCACACAAAAATGTTGTTTACCTACGGGTTGGAGGCCATCGAGTCCAATGCAGGAGTGATCATGGGCGCATCGATCATACATGAGATATGTGCTTGCGTAACCACGCAATATATACAATTTTGTGTTTATATATTATTACTGCCAATCATCGGAACAGATCGGATAAAGTAGAGCGATCATAGCATTCGATCAGTCGTTCTCTGCTAGGTTAATTAAACCTGGAGCAGAGCCGCTAGCTAGTCATCCGCCACTACGCGCGCGTTGTCCGTGCCTATCCATACTCCATCATACTCCACATAAAGAGGGAGATACATCATAGTATACATGGCATGCAAACATATCTGATGGACTCGGCTTTCGTGACGCTGCGCGCGATTTGTGGTGTCCTTCTGGGCAACTGATGATCGGTTAATCCTTCAGGTGAGGCTTGCTGATCAACTCTCTGATTCGATCTCCTGCAAATGTTCTAAACGTCAGTAATACGATATTTGCTTTAAGATAGGTGGACATAGTGGGTTCCCTTTATGATCTATCTCTTTCGGCCTTAAGTACCCAAATTTGATCTGAATAGGGGCCTTGACAGCATATCGTGATCGTGTTTGTTAAGAGCTCGGATTATTGTAGAGTTCTGTGCACAAGATGAAGCCAAATCCAGCTTCTCTCTTTGATTGCGTCTGAATAAACCAACATACAAAAGAAAGGCGCATAAAGGTGTCGCCACAATCAGCAAAAGGGTTAATGCGAGCTAGATGGATGTCTGTGCGATGCATCTGAACATGCACGCACGCACCCCTGTTCAGGGCTCCATGCTTCCTTTTCTTCCTGAACACCCTAATGCAGCAAGCGAGCTTGACGTCCCCCACGAGGAAAACAGACAGAGACAGCCTCCGTTGGACAGTTAGCAACTCAAGAATGAACACACATTCCTATTCTACTCTCGTACAGACCAACTATACATGTACAGTGAGGCTTAGCACAACAGAGCCATCCAGGAGGTTCGATTAATTTTGGGAGCCAGCTCAGTGGTCTCTCCTCTGAGAAACAAGCAACAGACTCTTTCTCATTTTTATCGTCTTCCTTTCACGTTATCTGCACACAGCACACAAGCAGTTGTAGCTTTGCAACTGCAAAAGCTTCCCCAAAGGCACCAGCATAACCAACAGCTGATCTTACCTTAGCTATATGAGTTGAACCTTGCTGAGACTTGAGAGTTCAGATGCGCTCTTTTGATTCACGCTGGATAAAACACACGTTACCCACCTAGCCAGACAACCATCAAATCGGCACTAAAATATGGGCCAACATAGATCGCACTCAGGTCTCCCGGCTCTTTCCTGGGGTTTCTGTTTGGAGATCCATGTAGCTTTTCGCAGCCGCTAAACTGCACCGTGTATTTTTCTTGTGGCGACGGTTGCGCCCCTTCATGGAATGTAAATGAGTATGTGTATGGCAGAGGCGCTGGTGTTGTCCACGAATTCAGCATACGAACGCCCGAAACATAATGCTCCCCCCTTTACTGTAAAGCACGAGAGCGACGCTCCACGGAAATGGCATGGCGACTTCGCTCAAAAATCTGTTGGGCTCTCCTTCTTGGATACTTGGTTAACCTTCCAACTATGTAGAGATAGAGAAACAACTTAATCCTCCATGGGCAGTAACCAATTAACTATGGATATCTCAATGAATAATTTGTTGGATGGGAAATCGAAAAAAAGGGAGATATGACAACAAGAAAGTTGAAAGTATGTACAGATCCTGATGCGTACCAAGTAATCCCTCTCTGCCAAAATGTAGTACAAATTGGTTTTCATGAAAAATCGTACTTCATGAACTTTGACCAAGTAAATCGAAAAAAGCATCAACATTTGCAACACTAAATATTTTGTTAGGATCATCATGAAATATCAAGATTTAAAATAGCATGCTATTTCTTCGCTAATAGCGCGCTATAGCATATCTAGAGGGTCCACGCTAAATTTTAGTAATTTTGCTCGTTGTGGCGCTATTTTTGAAGCATGCTATATCGCGCTAAAATTTCATAGCGTTAGCATACTATTTTTTCCAGACAAGTTGCTTTCGCTTTTTCGTGGTGATGAGTTGCAATCTGTTGGTTCCACTTCTAAATCAGAAGATAATATCGCTAATGCTAATAATTTTCAATAAATAATTTATACTATGTTGTTGCCTTGTGAAATGCTGATGTTAGCTTTCTAAAATATTTGAGATCTATTTTTATATGTGGTTATGTATGTATGATTCAGTCACTTTTGGACTATATATCCATTCGCTCTAGTAAAATTATATATTTGTAGGCTATATTTAGTATTATTTTGAAAATACTATTTGAAATATACCATGCTATTAGCATAATATAGCGTTCATAGCGTTTGGAGGAGACTATACCGCTAGTTCATTTAGCATGCTATTTTAATCCTTGTGAAATATACTTCAATATTGTAGGTTTTGGTATTGTAGAAGTGGATACACATTTCAACATGTTTTGTCAAAGTTCATGGCGTTTGACATTGAAAAAACATAATATGCACTACATTCTTTAAAAAGAATTCTACAATACTCTCTTAAATGTAGTGCATCTTAGTTTTAATCAAAGTCAAGCTTTGTAAAGTTTACCAAGTATGTATACAGACATATGAACATTCACAATATCATATCTATATTATTAGAATTATCATGTATACTCTCATTTTAAATATACTTGACATTGTATATATTGATATATACATACCGGTTGAATGCCCGTTTGTTGCTACGGCCTCGGTCCAATTGACACATGTAAACATAATTTACGAAAAGAGCTACATGTATAGAATCTTGAGAGTCGGCATGTTACACTTCATCTCGATCATTTCCATCGCTCCTCATTGTCATCCGCATGTTACCAGAACCAACTTCATATGATTGTGTCCATAATTGTCTCCGCACATCTTCAGAAATAAAACTTGTGAAAACTTGTGTCGATGTCTCCGCATCCCTATGTTGCTATGATATAAAGAAGAATTAAACGTTGATTATGAAAAGGTCACTTAATTTTATTAACACAACCCAAACTCTGTACTCTTCCCTAGACATGATGAGCAAGACCCATCCATGTTGATGAACACATTGTTTCTGCATGGATCCAGATGTTTGTCATAGTAGTACCTTCTATGGCCAGTACAAATATGCGACCATACTTATGGGCATCCACACTTCTCCCTAGTTGAATGTATATGCATTGCCACAACTCTTAAGTTTTTTCTTGCTATCATTGGGCTTCGTACTCACCTAACTCAAACAATGCCACCATTATTTTTTCAGTTCTCTTTATGCAACAACATGTCTGTCGAGTGTTTTCTCCAACTCGCGCATATCGCCATAATCGTTTCCATAGCCCATGACTTTGAAGTTACTACCATCTAATAAGTTAAATAATACGTAGAAACAATATTGACCACAAAGATTCACTATTTACGCGTTTACTCAACCATTACTATATTTTCACCCATTATCACCCGCTCTCGGGCATATTTTCTCTTGAAACCTAAGCTGGTAGTAAGTGTTGAGAATGGCCATCATGCACCTTACCATATGAGTTATTATTCTATCATTTTACGTTTATTATGTCCACCACTAAACACATTTATTAAATGCCCATTTCATTACTAATAAACAGTCTAATGTCGCATCCGGCATCGAACCTGTATTGTACCATTTTCCACTCTATCATGGAGTACTTTGTAATAAGTTCTATTATGAACTTTGCAGATGCAGTAGACTGAACTTGGACATGGAATTGGAACCCAACCAAGCTTGCCATAAATCGAAGTACAATATTGTGTACACATGTAGTGGAACATAGAAAATAATAAACTTTCACCTACTACAAACATCCAAGCGGATTTTTTTCTATAGCAGTATACCACCGTATAACCCGACTACCGCACTACGGGTAAAATCTAAAATGTCTTCTTTTACACTCTCATCATTCAAACATCATCCATGTGAAAATTCAGATATGGACCGTTGAAGTGCACCAACCCAACCTGTTAGCACAGGGGGCAGGGCTGGCAGCGCTGAACCAACATAAACTATGCAAGCGTGCAGTTGAACAAGAATACATGATGCTAACTTGAGCAAGAAATATGATGTTAACTTTAACAAGAAATATGAAAGTTACATTGTCAAAATAAGATGACCTACTGCCATGAGGGAAAATAGAATGACATGTCACTTCACTATATTTTTTTGACCCAGGTTTGTGCTCAGAAACTACAAACAAATAAATGCACCAAGTTGTCCTCGTCGCTCCATCACCCGGTGCCTCGGCCTCGCTGTGTAGCGGCAAAAGTGGAAGGCGAAGGGAAGGAATCATAGATGAAATTATATATTCGACGGGCACATGCAAAGCCACGTCCGAAAATATGTGCATGCTATCATGTGGCTGATTGTTTTCCATGTACCTCCCTTCCAAGATCCCGTGGCTGATTGTTTTAATTTCCTAATTGATTCACCTTCCTCGTTGCTTTATCACTTGATTGGTTTCCATATATTGAGTATGCAATCACCTGAATATGGCAATCTCATGATTGCTCCTCTGACTATGCAATCTCGTAACTATGTCATATTTTTTGGAAGTGAAGATGTTATGGGCACGGATGGCTGGATGGCAAGTGGGAGACGTTTAGTAGGATTGGACGTCAAGATATCTCAAATCTTTAACATCAAACATTTTTAATGACGTACGGACTCACATATAATAGTAAAGACTTTATAAAGTTTGACTTTAACTAAAACTAAGATGAACTACAATTTGGCAAAGAGGCTACTTAAGTACACATTCATTTATTTTATTCTGTTATAAAAAACTTATGCAGGCGAAACACCTACAAAGAAAATAGAAATCTAAAATGCACATCTATCGGAATCGATCCGCTGATGAAGACGCCCCTACGTTTGATTCCTCGGCACGCTGTCGACATCTACTCTCCCAACCAAGTGTATAGACATTCACGAATGATTAGAATTGGCGTGCAAACCGTTTAACATATTTCACACAATTTGATTAGCTCCACACACTAGTATAGATTGGGCCTTTTATGGTCATCCATGGCACACATAAGGTCTTTTTCCTGTGATGTGTGGTCGAACAGTGACGCCTGAAAAAGCCGTCCATCTTCCTAGCCTCCACCGGCCCTCAACATAAAAATTTATCACACGGTTAGTGTATTTGTACATTCTATGTCATGTGTGCCTGATTATTAATGTATAAATGTTGAGAAAGCACCGCTCCCAACTATTTTTAGTATAAATTAAGATCTTGTATTAAACTGGCAAATAATTTGGATTGTAAAAGCGTATGTGATGATAGGTATCGCAAACAATTTGTTTGTAAAAATCGTATATGACAGAAAATTAGGCATGTGGTTTCTCGAAGGATAAAACGTATGGGATGATGTACACGCGAACCATGTCGTGCATTGGAACCATCTTACTTGTCAACTTTCGAGAAAAGGCGCAAATCGAGATTGTTCATTGATTCCGTATCAATTCGCATCATCTCTCTCCTCTTGAACGATCTCTTCCACAATTCTGAAGGTCATTCACCCTTCGTGAAGGACAAGTACTTCGACGTAGGTCGGATCAAGTGTGTCGGGCTGGACTGCGAGTACATCGTCGCAAAGTCAGGTAGCCAAAAGAAGCTACATCGCATACGGTCCTGCCAGAACACAACCGTTTTCAATCGTCTCATGACGCAAATGGTTACCCGTGCCTAATCGTGTGTGTGATATGTGGGCCTGTCCAGTCAGAACCGATGAAATCCTTGCAACTATTCTTTCTAGTATAAATTAGGACCAACATCGTCCTTATCTACTATCACTCCACTCCAGAGACCACATCCACCCCCTTTTAGAATAACTATGACGAGGTGGAAGCTAGGTCCTGGCCAGAGATCTTCCTCGCCGGAATGCCGATGAACTCCCATGTGACAAGCCGTGGAGTCCCGCCGATAAGCGCGTTCGGAGGCCGGATCGGCCATAGATACATCAGGTCATGCCACCTCATCCTCGACCTCCACCGTGGCCATGACGGTCCGAGACTGCACCCTTGCCTCCAGCAGGTTTACGTTGTTAGATTTTACATTTTTACCTTCTATGTATAGCTCAAATCTACTCTAAGCGCTGGTGTTTTTGGTTGCAAGATTGGATTATATTGTAAGTTAGATGCATGTTCTATTCATGAGCTAGATCCATTATTTTCTAGTAGAGATGAACTAATGTGTGATTGGTAATATAGTTAAGGCATTCAGCTTATATGTGGTTCGTGCGTGTCAATGGTTTATGATACCGATGATTAAAATGTTAACGAGATGAACTGCATCTACCTAGTTCTGTTGAATAGTTACGCTTCTACATAAAACTCCGTACATACAAAGTCATCTTGCTAACTATATAAGGCAAATTGTATGTGTGTGTGTGTGTTCATTCTTTTTATATTCTGATGTTTAACCACAACTAACTCCATCTCTATTTTATACCCTTGGTCATAGGGATCTTATTTTGGTAACAATGCATATGATAAAGGGAAGTGAAGGTGAGCGACGTGGTGTTCGCAATCGCTTTGCCTCGGTGTATGGTTGCAACAGCATGGAAGGAACACAATTGCAAAATAATAATAATAAGGAACACCTTTAACTTCTCCATTAATATCCTTGCGGAGACATGATTTTCCTCATGGGGACAAATATGTAACCAAGAGATGCTACAAATTTTATTTTTTTTTGTATTTTTTATCTTCATTTGTGCATCGGTCATCAAAATGTATTTATACATATGATGTAACGGATGTGCAATATAATTAAGATATGGTATTGTATTTGCATGAGTGTGTGGCTGGTCATACATGTATTACTACCATGGTTCTGCAAGTACAACTAGTCAGTTCTGCCTAAAAAACATTTGGAATGTATACAATCATCATACAAGGAAAGAAAGAAAAAAGGTCATTTGCGATCATACTAAACGCAAATGGGTCATGTCAAAAAGTTGTTTTCGAAGGGCATCCTATTTTAAAGGATTGGTTATACAAAACCGTTTGCGATAGTTAAACTCATCGTACATGATTTAATAAATCATGTGCATAGTAGAAGCACATGTCACACCCTCACGTACTGATGATAAGTTTTGTCACGTGCGACTATTTCAGCCGTATGTGAATACATGTTATGCACTAGTGACCGTCTTTAAATTTATGAGCTTGGCTACTAGATTTCGAATTAAATTTGTTAGTCTCTTTGTTTCATATTAGTTGTTGCTGATTTAGATGTATCTATATACATTAAAATATGCGACAATAATATAAAATTGAGGGAGTACATAATGTTTTAAGAGGTCTACAATGATTCGAAAAGTATTCCATAAAATATATGTATAACCAAACTATTGCTCAAAATATAGTTATAGGTCAAGATTCTCCTAGTCAAACTAGAAGCGCTAAGTACATAGAAATAAGTTTGTACGTTCTTGACTTTATATTGTATGTAATTTTATATTATTTTTCCACTTAAAAAATTAATTTATTGTGAAAATTTTATGTCAACCTCCACCTGTATAGACGGTTAATTTTAGCTTCAAATTATGATAGAATTCGCAGCATAGAATACACATAATTACTACGATATGCGAATGAATTCAACATCAAATCTAGAAAGGGACCTAGATTCAAGATCCAATCTATAAAGATGTGAGCAACGAGAAAGAGATTGAGATCTACATACCCTTGTAGATCGTTAAGCGCAAGAGTCAATAACACAGTCAATGTAGATTTCCTCCTCCCAATCCAATCGGATCAACGCAGCAACGAACGACACCTTCAAGTTATGAACACATGCAGCACAACAATGTATCCTCCTTCTTGATCTAGAAAGTATAGGTGGAAAATTAGATGGTATGTAATGGCTAGCAGCGCGACGACAATAGTGCCTATGGTGGAATTCCGTCAGGGCTTTGCAAAACTATTGCGGAGGGAGAGGGATGATGAAAGGAAAGGAGAGGCGGCTAGGGATTGAGTACCCTTGCCCGTTGCACCGGTATCTACATATATAGGGGCAGGGAGGGCGCCTTGGACCCTCCTCTAGGATCTAGGGGCGACAACCAAGTGGGAAGAGGGATTGGTGGCCCCCTTTTAGAGTTTCCCTCAAGGCTAGCCGGCTGGGCCTTTTTTGGGCTGGTGTGCTTGTCACATTAAAGCCACGCCATGCACTTTTGGTCCCATATGGCCCCTAGAGAAAAGTGGGCCCCACTGTTGGACCCTTCGGAACCTTCTAGAACTTGCCCGATACGATAATGAAAAAGTTCCTAACTTTTCCGAAACCCTAAAATGGCTTTTCCATATATGACTCTTAAACTTTGGACCATTCGAAGTTCCTCGTGATGTCCTGGATCCCATCCAAGACTCTAAACAATCTTCGAGCTCACCATAACTAATATTCCATTTCTATCCTAGCGATTTTGAGAATTAAGACCCTACGAGTTTGGGAATATGTGTACATAATCGAGACCACTTTTTCGATCAATAATAAAAAATGGGACCTGAATGACCATGATGATTCCCACACATTGCACGAAAATCATTATCGCCTGAACCATGATGTCAATGATTCAAACAATCTCATATTGCATTCCCATTGTTTTTGCGATATTTTACTTGCCCGAGATTCAGTCGTCCATATCACCATACCTAGTTTAATCTTGTTCATAGAAAGTAATATCTACTTGTATTGTAATACAATATTTCCTTGTGGCTAACTCATTAGTCATGTGCTTACAAGTGATACAGAATGTGTGACTTCTTAGCGGGCCCTAAGTATATATATCCATCAAACGTATGAACAAATTTCACTCTTGATACATACTACCCAACAAGTACTTTTGATATACTAAATAACATCTTTATGATGATCCAATTACGAAGTGATGGTTGATACCCTTAAAGTATTCTTCCAGTAGTAGAGTAGCATAATCTCATGGTCTAAAATTTGGTATATTTGACATTGGAAAGCAATAGAAGTTTAAACATTGATTCGATCTAGTTGCTTCTCTTAGTTAGATCTTGTCCATAATGTCATTCTCCAAATGACATGATCATGTTGTTAGTTGACAACACATGTGTATAGTTAGGGAACCTTAACCATCATTAACCAATGGACTAGTCTAGTAGAGGCTTACTAGGGACACAATATTATTTACAAACTACACAAGTAGTAATGTTTCTGCTTAATACAATTCTAGCATGTAGAATAAACGCTTTTCATGACAATTAAATGTGACAATAACAATATTATTATTGCCTCCAGGGTATATTCCTAACAAATTATTGAATTATTAACTTTACCCCCTTCGACATATTCTATGATATATTCACTTTAACAGTTCCTGTGGTGAAAACTACCATCATTTGTACCCATCATCACTTTGGATGTCAGTAGTATGTAAAATAAAAAGAAAACTAAAAAATAAAAATAAGCAAAATGTGTTTAAAATGATAAATAATATATCCTCTGTTTTTATATGTAAGGCCGTTATCAAAAATATATTTTCCAATATGTAAGGCCACTAACACTAATGAGTAAAATTTATTACATTTCTACATGTTAGAATGGTGTTCATTAATTTAAAAGTTGCATACAGCCATAGAGAAAGAGCCACCACATCCAATTTTTTTGATTAGCCCAAACTACGAGACTATTTCCACATAAATAATTGCGCTATTTATTATTGGTTGTATTTTCTTTATATCCGGAATGTGAATTTGTGACCATATATATAAAAACAGAGGGAGTAATTGAATTCATATGATCTTAAATAGTCATAATTTTTCAACTAAATCATAACTAATTAAATTTATGTACTCATGTTTAGGTCATGAAAAGGCATGTTATTATGCTACATCACCCTCTCCATCATATCTATATTCCAAGGGTGTTTAAAAGTTATGTATGTTGCTGGATATTTTACTAGGATAGGGATGATAAGGTAATGAAAACATCAGATGAAGCTCGCTACCCACAGGGGTAGCTGCACACCCCTTCCGCGTATGACACCTGTCCTATTGGTCAAACCCCATTACCCCCATCCCGCCTATTACTGTAGCAGCTTAATAGAAAATCCCCCACCTAACCAGATCCGAACAACTCCGCTTCCGACCACAAGCGTGCCCCTCCCTTGGCGTCGTCTCCCCACCTCGTCTTCTACCTCTGTCTCCCGCCGCCAGCGAGTTCCAACCCTGTCCTTGAACGCCACCGCAGCTACATACATCGGCGTCCGTCCAAATCGAGAGGAGGTGTCGTGGCCGTCTTCTGCGAGTCGCCCTCCCCAAAAACGAACGCCACAAGCCATCTACCCCGTACGCCGCCCTCCCCAAAATTGACCGCATGCTCATGTTCGATTTTGGAGAGGAGGCGAGTTTGATTGAGGGGAAGCACCGCTCGACCTCCTTGGCGAGTTCGATTTGGGAATCAGCAGGCGACAGATTTCACGAGGACCTCGTTCGATTTAGGAGAGGAGGTGAGTTCGATGTCCATCGAGCGTCTTTGCCATGGAGAGAAGGGGCGGAGCTCGTCGACACCCATATCCCAAATCGAGTCAATGGGCTCCAGGAGCGTCTTCCGTAGACGAACCCCAGACCCGCGCCAACCGCCTGCCACTTCCGCGTCCACCATGGCCCCGGCGCCGCCCCCGTCCCCCCGCCGCCCCACCCCCTGCGCTCCTCGGGTCGCCCAAGCCCGCAAGCTTCTGTCTTAAGAAGAGCGTGAGCTTCGTCGAGTTCCAGCCCTCCACTGTGCGTGTGTGGATTCCGCGTCAAGCTCCAGCCCTCTGCCGCCCATTGAATCGATTTGAGGTGCCGGCGCAATGGATGTGCCGGCGCGGCGGCAGTTTTGACTTTCCCCTCCGTCCCGCGCGAGCAGCAACCAGTAGCGCAGCTCGAGCGCCCTGGCCCAGCTGCCTCCCGCAACGCCATAGCCCTGGATTGGGCTCCGCTCCGTTTTTCATGGGCGCGTCCGTATTAGTAGATTTCAATCG
Source organism: Lolium rigidum (assembly GCF_022539505.1). Taxonomy (NCBI): domain Eukaryota; kingdom Viridiplantae; phylum Streptophyta; class Magnoliopsida; order Poales; family Poaceae; genus Lolium; species Lolium rigidum. Next base: position 86,965,769 of record NC_061513.1, read on the forward strand.
GAGGCGAAAGCGATGCGTATTAGTAGATTTTAATCGCTGGACACCAACTCAGATTACTGTACAGGGCGTGGGATATGGTCAAAGAGCAAGCCAACGTGGTACGAATCTCCACACAGATCAGACGAGGATGGACGCGTGCGTAGCTACCCCGTGGGTAGCAAATCCACTCTCATGAAAACATCACGCTTTAGAGTTAAAGGTGCAAGGTGAACTTTTGCAAGAGTATATTGTCAAAATTTTTTTTGCCTAGTATTGTAGTTATCAGTCTGAGGGGGGGGGGGTGTGTGTGTGGAGGGGAGGAGAGGAGAGAGAAAGGGGGAGGCAATCTCAAGGGTGCCAAAAATGAATTTTGTTATGATTATCTTATCTTAGAATCTTAGACGGAAAAAACAGACATATTTTTATATAATTAGCTAAACAATAAAATAGAAAAATCTGGTTAAAAAGCTACATCTCATAAGCAGTACAATAATCAAACGCTATCTAAGTCACCTGGAAATGATGCTCCCGCATGTAGCTAGGTTATGTATCATCCGCCTCACAGCCGAGTCTCAACTGCGCCTTTTTTGCATCTATCCAAGACGGTAAGCATTCACCGGCCAGCAGTCTGCATGATGAATGTATGTTTGGCAGAATCCACTAGGTGGTATTACAATGGTGGCAATCAAACAAGCATGTCGGCTTAGGTACAAAATCAAGGGCTGCAGCGCACTGTTCTTTATGACATTGGGGAGACAACTGATGATTCATTTGCCTTCCAATCTGAAACACTGCTTGCTTGTCCTCATGTGAAATATAACCAGATTTGATGGTTTTGCGACGGATGACGTGTGATGCTGCACCACTAGCCCAACCAGGGAAGCTGTTTGAGATCTCCCTGTTCACCAGGTGGTCTTCATTTGCTTCGAGAAACCCATCAGCTGGATATCACCAGATGAACATGGCAGAGGCTCACTAATGAGTCCCACCATGCCAACGGCGAAGCCACTCGGTCTCGGAGTTGGCATACGTCTGCGCACTGGTACCGAATGGGCCAGCCTTACTGGGAAGAGAAGAGAAATAGCGTGGCCAATAACCTCAGAATAAATATAATGCCAAGAACCTCAGAATAAATATAATGCCTAGAATGCCCCTACGTGCGTATAAATAGGGCTGCCAGCCCTGCACATTTCCTTCAACTCAAGGTCTTTGTCTCTTGCTCCTTGAGTTCCCTAGCTAGCAAATCCATCAATACCCTAGCTAGAAGCTTCTAGCCCTTGGCTTTGCAGCTAGCAAGAAGTACCATACATATATATCATCACCATGGGTGGCTTCGAGAAGGCCAAGCCTTACATCGCCATGATCTGCCTGCAGTTCGGCTACGCTGGCATGAACGTGATCACCAAGGTCTCACTCAACGGTGGCATGAGCCACTACGTGCTCGTCGTCTACCGCCACGCCTTCGCCACCGTCTCCATAGCGCCATTTGCCCTGCTTCTCGAGAGGTATATATATGCACGCAAGAGATCCGTGAACGAAACGGTGCATTTTATTTTTGTCTGTGTTGTTGTAATTCGCATGGCTCACTGGCCTGAAGCTGATACGATGAACTTGATTTAAAATGGTAGGAAGGTGAGGCCGAAGATGACGTGGTCGTCCTTCCTCCAGATCTTCGTACTGGCACTCCTCGGGTTAGTTCTCCTGTCATCTTGTGTACTAGATTTAAGAATGAGGGAAAAAACACATAAGTGGAGACCCCAATATGGAGACTCGACTCTTTTGTCAAGAAAGGGTTGTCTGCCAGATGTATTTTACTTCTAGCAAGTACTCCACTAATGTAAGCTTTCCTGAAATATACCGACGTGTGTAACTAACCTAATGGATGTCCCTGGTATTAATTACAGGCCTGTGATCGACCAGAATTTCTACTATGTCGGGCTAAAGTACACCGGCCCGACCTTCGCATGCGCCATGAGCAACATCCTTCCTGCCATGACCTTCGTGATGGCCTGTATCTTCAGGTATAGTACTTCTCCTCTGAAAATTTGGACAAGGCGTCATTTTGTGATCGGTTTTGGAGCAAAGATTTGACATTGCTTGGTGTCCAACGAATAAACAGGATGGAGAAGGTGGACCTGAGGAAGGTGAGGTGCCAGGCGAAGATAGCCGGGACGGTGGTGACGGTGGCCGGCGCGATGCTGATGACGCTCTACAAGGGCCCGCTGATGACGGGCCACGCTCACGGCCACGGCGGCGAGGCCCCGGTGGCCGCCGTCGACCCCACGGGCAGGGAGTGGTTCCTGGGCTCCCTCTTCGTCATCATCGCCACCCTCGCCTGGGCCTCGCTCTTCATCCTCCAGGCGCACACCCTGAAGCAGTACTCCGCGCCGCTCTCGCTCACCACGCTCATCTGCTTCGTCGGCACCCTCCAGGCCATCGTCGTCACCTTCGCCATGGAGCACCGCCCCTCTGTTTGGACCATCGGCTTCGACATGAACCTCCTCGCCGCCGCATACGCCGTGAGTAGCAACTCTGATCTACTACTCCTTATCGTGAAATCTCGCACTCGAAGTGATCGATCTAATGTACGTTTGCATGATGTGCAGGGAATCGTGACGTCGAGCATAGCGTACTACGTGCAAGGCCTGGTGATCCAGAAGACAGGGCCGGTGTTCGCGTCGGCGTTCAGCCCGCTGATGATGATCGTGGTGGCCGTGATGGGCTCCTTCATCCTCGCCGAGAAGATATTCCTCGGAGGCGTCCTCGGCTCCGTCCTCATCGTCATCGGCCTCTACTCCGTGCTCTGGGGAAAGCACAAGGAGACCCAGGAGGAGTCGGCGGCTCTGCGGGAGGAGCTGCCCATGGCCATGGCCCCCAGCTCTAACGGGGACGCCAAGGAGGTCGACGCAGCAGTACAGGGACACGATCCGGAGTGCGAGAAAGCCAACGGGTCAGTCCGGTCATCCTCCAACGGACACGGAGCTAATGTTGTCTGATCGATCGACGCTGCGACAGGTTTCCAACTGTTTCCAAGTGCTAACTGCGTCTGCATGCACGGGCGCGTCTGAAACGTCGCCTCATTGACGTTGCATGCTTTAGGGCCTTCTTGAGCGGCATGCAGGGAAGAGTGGAATAATTTTGCTCCGTGCCTTTTATTTTTGTCCTGATCTTTGTGTAATTTCCTCGACCAACGATCGACTAGTACTCGAGTACGCCTTGTATTTTTCTTCTGCTTTTTTTTCCGGGGGGAGAAAGAATGTCAATCGTGTTCATGTACAATAATTTTGAGTGTTTTTGTGATCCTACTTAATTTCGAGATAAATATTTTGTCTTTGGCATGATTAATGAATGTATTATCGTTTTCTCACGAGACACTCCCATTCGAGTGAGAATTAATTTAGAGCTAGTTCAACTCTACCACCGCCGGAATTTGCATCATGATTCGTGGTGAGTTGCACATGGATTGCAATTGATATTTTCCAGTTACATATGAGTTGCACAAGAGTTGCAACTCGGATTTTCCTAGTTACACATAGATTTGTATATGAGTTGCAACTTAGTTCTTTCGATTGCACATGGATTGCACATGAGTTGCAACTCAAATATTTCCAGTAACATATGGATTAATGTGGGTTGGAACTCAGTTTTTAACAGTTACACTTTTCTTTTGAAAAGGATAGGATTTCCAAGAATTTCCATTAAAGAAACTATGTTGTCTCTATATATACAAACTCTAGCAATAAAAGAGAAAAAGGAAATTGCATCCAATAACATCTGACCTCTCACCCTAACACCAGCAAGAGGAAAACTTTGAGCCACAAACCAGACTCGCAGGAGATCACAAACGCCAAACATGCAACCGTCAGTTATTGCCAAGCGACAGAAGACAGACAAGTGACGTTACTTGAGTGAGAATTAAGCTAATTGTCAATCGAATGAGCTATAGATGCCCCTTTTGTTCTCTGCTCAACTCTAGTACAAAAGCACAAATCTTGCTAATTTCGTGAAGAAAAAAGAGCCTGCATGCAGCCGGGTAAACACGTACTGCATGATATGTTTGAATCAAACAAACATCGTATAAGTTTACTGCTTATATTAGTAAGCAATACAGCCCTGTCCAAGAAAAAAAAAAGGGTAAGCAGTACAGAACAGCATTCCACTCATTGAACAATAATGTCTCTTTCAACGTCTCTAGGCAAGTTCGGCGTCAGCCAGATCAATCGATATGCATGGCTCATGGACTTGGATTCAGATTCCACTAGCAAGTGCACCACTACACCGTGGCAAGTCCCAACAAAAAGCAACCATTTTATGATTCTATATGTCTTACGCGAGAAATGATCCTCAACTTTGCGAGATCTCAATGGGCTACATAATGGCCTGACGGGACTTGTTGTGCGTAACATCTCGTGACTGATTGATGCGATGGAACCAAGAATCCACAGACGTTTGTTGGGGTACTTGTCTCAGAGGCTGAAGTTCTAGCACCGGACTTGCATGGTAGAATATCTGGCTAGCTGGTGCTTAGTGTCGATTCCGTAACATCAATCATAAATCAAGAAAATATCAAAGGTCTCAATTGTATACATCGTTTCCTCGGGTTTACGGGCGCTAAATTTTATCATGCTCAGTGCCTCAGTTGACAGCAGTTTTAACCCATATGGGACTGAAGAAGTCTCAGCTGCAACTCATGTATATTTTTCAGCTAGAGAAATATCTCAATGGTTTATGTTGAGTTCAAAACCACTAAGTGACTATAGAAGTGGGGGATGAAGAAGATAGCCTGACAGTGTGCTTTGCTTCGTCGCGGTTTTCCTGGCCACGTGAGAATATTCACGTCAGGACCGTGCACACGAGCACCTTCAGGTGTAAGCAATGGATCAGAAGAAGAAGATACCTCACAACATGTTGTGCGAACACGGATTCAGTTGCGTGGTGATGTCCCGTCTAAACTATGCACGTCCCGACTGTGGGCCTGGTGATTGGTAATTTTTGGCGGTATTGCCCACTACTGCTAGTTTTATTTTATATTATTTTTTCCCTGGACTTTGGCTATGTACATCCTTAATGCCTCGGCTAGGTCTTGACATTATGTTGTTGCAAAGACTGAACGTAATTGATATCTTCCTGGTATTAATATATATTTCCTATGTAAAGGTGCATTTTTCACCCAGTACAAATCGCTAACAAATTGAATGGCCAAGTTCTTGACGGAGCTCTAAATTAATGTCCACCTCTTTTTTCTCAAGTGCAACCCATCGCAACTGGAAAAAAAATCAATTGCAAACCAAACTCACTTGCAACTCCCAGACTAATATGAATCACATCGACGCAGATCCAGCGGTTTGAGGACATGAACGAACTTTATGAATCACGTCGACGCAGATCCAACGGTTTGAGGACATGAACGAACTTTAGCTTAACTGTGATCTAGTTAAACAATCATAAATATTCTTAGCCTCAGTTTGCGGTTGCTAGATTATGTTATGTTGGGATTATTTTCTAATATGTGGTTATAAGCCAGGAAAATAGGCCAAAGTCTAGGGAAAGAAGACCTAGTTGAAGATGCTGGATTGTCATAATCAACCTCCATGCTTAATGGGACCAAGCTATCAATTTCATTGGAAGCTAGACACCCCAAGGCAAACTTTGTTTGTGTGTTATTTTTTCCGAGTTTCTCCAATGTGTGTAATAGTTTCTTTGTCAACTTTAACCAACTCTTGAACTTGGCCATATAACATATGCATAATACATTTACTTTCAGAAGTGGTGGGGGCACTTTTCGATGCAATTCAGTTGTTAATATCATCTTATAAAGTACGATAGGTCGGTTACTGAATTTTACAGCCTGATACAAACAAATTGCTGGTACTACACACATTGCCTGATGGCAAAGTTCATGTCGACTTCATCTTTATAAGCAATAAGTTAGTTGATCAATCTCCACATTATTGCCCAACGAAGTGTATCATAAGCTGAATCAGTTGCATTTTTTTCGATAAAGAGAATATATTAATATCAAAAAGATACCAATTACACCCAGCCTCTGCAACAACGCACCATCCTAATGGCACTACGGATGCACACAGCCAAAAAAAAGGAAAAGAAAACTAAGAAACAAAAGTCCCGCTACAGTATCTCGGGCCTAACAACAACAATACATCCACCGCCAAGACAACACCTGAAATACAGACTCTCCAAAAACGACGCCTCCAAGAAGGGAACAATGCTCTAACACCGTCGCCGCCCGATCAACGATCTTAGGTTTTCACCCTGAAGATAGTCCCCGCTCTCAAAACAATGCCTCCAACAAGGTCATTGCCAGGCACAACCAGTTAAGGCCAGACCTTGGGTTTTCACCCTGAAAGGTAGGACTCTGAATTTCACCTGTGTTGTCGCCCCCACTTTCATACCGCTGTTGTGAAGCCCGGAACACCAAGCAAGTCCCTCAACAGCGCGGAGACTTGAACCTCCCTTAGCTAGTCCTCCCCTCCGGCCTTCATGAACTTCTCTTCTTCCGACTTTCATCATGGATCCATAGTCACTTGATGTCAACACAGAAAAAGAGCTTCGCACCTCTCCCTCCAGAACCAATCGGTCGGAATAAAAGCATGGGTGCGCACGACCGAATACCACCGATCCAGCACACTCCAAGCAAAAAAGCACTATTACATTCGCCGGCGGAGCCTTCCGGAACTCAACACTCCGGCTAGATCACGAGTCCAGGCCTCCGGTAGGTCTTCCTCTTCACGTAAGAGAGACCCTAGGACCACCGCCTTTATTCAGGTCAGACCCCCACGTCGGCGACCATCCCGAGCTGGCCACTCCTACCCTCCACCGGCGACTCCGTCGCCGGCTTCCATGCATCTCCATCTCGCCGCCGGAACGCGGTTATAGATCGATAGATCCACCACCACCAACCGCAAGCCGACCCTCTCCGGCGAAGAAGAGGGCCACCTCCACCGTCGTACCCAAGGCTGCTGCCCCGGGCGACCCCGTGTCGCGGGTGAAGCCCGAGATCGCCTCCACTCACCGGCGAGAGGCGGGGGGAAATTGGCGCAGGCCATGGGCCTGGCCGCCGCCCACCACCAGCCCCTGCCGGTGTGCTGCGGAGAGCCGACGGGAGGAGGGAGCGCAGGCAGGCCGCCGCCGCCGATCCCAACCGTGCCGGCCGATCCACCAGGGGAGAGCCGGCGGGAAAAGGGGGCGCAGCGCAGGCCGCCGCCGCCCATCCCATCCGCGCGTCCTCCATGCTCGAGCAGGGGAGATCCGGCCGCCGTCCACCATGCGTCGACGAGGAAGGGCCCCCGCCGCCGCCACGCACCGTGGGTCTTTGCCCCGGCGGCACTACCGGCGGCGGCGGCGGCGGTTAGGGCTGGGAAGCTGGGGTGCGGGAGGGTTAGGGAGGCTGAATCAGTTGCATGTAAAGCAGAAACCTACTAGTTCATTAACCAGTTGACAGTTTCGTCTGGCCTCCCCCGGTTTTGCATGCTTGGCTGCTCGTAGTTGGCATTGACAAGCAGGAGCCGAGCTACTTGAAGATAGCAGGGTGATACATCCGGGTAGAAAAGAAATCAATGTGTGCAGCCCTCTAGACACTGATTAGTCCATCCATGTGGCTTATATACAATTCCAGGTTAGGCAGGAGCAGTTAGGGTTCTAAAAGCAGGATCCCACTTATCCCGCAAATCTTAACCACCAGTAGAAACTAGGTAGATGCCTATATGCCTTCATTCTACATTTACATATTTTGTACTAGTCCGACTCCAATCCGCCAGCCGTTGCGGCGCTTGCAGCTCTGGGCACCCCGATTTGTTCTGCTCTAGCTCCATTCATGACCGCAAGGACTCCGGGGAAGGAGGCCATGACGAAATCCATAACAAACTAGAAAAACGATGGCCAAGCAGACAATCTGGAAAAAACACCCTTAATTGATAGTCCCTTGCCCCCTCCCCCCGTTGCCGCCGCGAAAGGACGCCACTATCTTCGACCGGAGCTTCGCGGCGGCCTTGGATGGCGTGGCTCTTCCGATGGAGATGGACACTGGGGCGGCGTAGACTTCCTAGGAAACTTCGCGGCTGTTGTTGCCGTGAGGGTGGCACGATGGCTAGATTGAGGGGATCAGTGTGGCACAGCTCCTCATCTCAGCATGTTGCATGGTGGCGATGCCGCTGAGATCTGTGGCCTGTCATTGGGCGCCGACGGGCACCGGCGTGGGACCATGCCGATCTTCCTAATAAAGGTGGCGGTTCTAGTGCCCTTCTCGCATCACGACAACGATTTGTCTGGTCGGTCCTCCTCGATCTAGCCGCCGCCATGTTCCGGAACTACTGCCGGAGGTCTTCATGAATTGGCACAACGCCCCTGGATATATGGATCGGATACAACCGGATCGTGCGCGTCCATATCGGCCTACGTGGATTCATGAGGGCGCATCGTGGAGCTCCGCAGTTTGTTAACACTATGGGTCATGTCGGTATCTCAATTTTCATGGTTTAGACATCGGTGGAGAAGGTCTTGCTAGCTGAGATTGGCTGACCAGTAATGGCGGATGGGGCCTTGGAAGTGATGGAGGCTTTGCTTCATAGACTGTTGCTCAGATTTGGCTTGCAGGGCTTTCCTGCCCACTCTAGACACGGTACCGTGAGTATGGTATTTGATAACTTTCAGGAATAACGGTGGCAAGTGGGAGCCTAAGGTCTGACCTTCATTGATTGTTTCTACCAATGTTCTTGCTGAATATACTGATTTGAGAGCTTAGCTTTTTCCATGGTCTATCGCAACGATATCCCTCTCTATACAACATTGTTCAGCATAAGAATATCTTGGTTTCCACGGTGTAAACACCGCTAAATATTACTTTTAGACGGAGCTTAAATGTCAAAGACTCATTACTATTAACCTTAATATGGAGCCTGATAAATTTGTATGGAAGCTTACAGATTCCGGTTTATTTACAGTTAATTCTATGTATCTCGATTATATGAATGATCATACTAGATTTTTGCGTAAGTATTTGTGGAACTGAAAATCCCTTTGAAGATTAAAATCTTTATGTGGTCCCTTAATAACAAGGTCTTACTTACTAAGGATAATTTGGCAAAGCGTAGGTGGATGGGGTCTAAAAAGTGTTGTTTTTGTGATGCTAATGAAATTGTCCATCATTTGTTCCTTGCATGTCTATTTGTTAAGATTATTTGGAGGATGATTTATTTTGCTTATAACATTCAGTCACCTGCAAATATCAAAAATATGTTTGGAATGGAGTTCTAAAGAAAGATGAGAATAAAATTCTGATTGGGCTATCTGCTATATGCTGGATAATTTGGAGAACTAGAAATGATATCATTTTTAATTGACCAGCGCAAGAATATGGGTACTGGATGCAACCCGCTGCTGGTGGTTACTCAGGTCTTCTATTTCCGGGCTACTGGATGACGACACAGTAATAGGATCTGAGTGTAATTGGTATTTACGTAATATTATTATTTTTCTTTATCAAAAAAATTAATTACCTACTCCTTCGCTCTCGAACTTGCCAAAACGTTCTACACGGGGAGTGAGTAGCACTGAATGTTAACCAGAAATAGCTTCCTGATTCGAGCCTGCATGCATGGTAATATACGAGCTATATACATCTCTAGTCCCACAACTTGCATGAGATGTGCAAACTAGTCCCACTTATTGTAAAATGAGGTATCCTAGTCCCACAACTTGTCTTGCCGTGTAAAACTAGTCCAAGCTGATTAAAAACTGACACGTGTAGATGGTTTCTTTGCAGAAATGTCCCTAAATATTTTTCTTTAGCACATGTGAGAGGTGTAGAAAGAATAAGAAAATAATATCCGCATCTGAGGCTCGAACACACGACCAAGTGGTCAAAAATTTCGCGTGCTTACCACAACCATTGCATCCAATGACAGATTGTGAACTGTTGTAGAGTTTATTGTTACTACTCGTGTGATCAGCTTAGAGCCACGATGTCATTATGATCATTATATAAGAGAATGTTAATTTGGATATTGTATTTCGGCTTTTCACCATCCAAGGTAACTAGTTAGCAAGATCAGGCATTGTGGAGCGATCAAACATAGAACGTCCAAACATACTACTCCCTTTGTCTCAAAAAGAATGTAGATATGTTTAAATTTAGATAAATCCGCTATATCTATTTTGAAAAGGATGGAGTACAAATAGTAACGTCAGAAGTCTTGAACTCTTAGTTGATCACAAGCATATAAACTTGAAGTCTAGTGCTAATATGCTAGTGGAGACAACTCACACAAGCTTATTTTGCTCTAGTGGTGCAGAAATCACGACGCATTTGCTTGTTCTACCAATTCTCCAACACCTCGGCCCAATTGATGTCCATTTAGCGGAGCTACACAGAATTACATGGGCAGGCCGGGCTGAAAGAAGTGATGCTAGCCCAGTATTCATAGGAAGCTGGACTACTAATACATAGGCCTTTCCACAAATCCTCGACAGGCCATGCACGATTTTTCCCATGTGTAGCTCCGCCCGCTTGTTTGCTACAGGGTACCCTATCTTCTCTCTTTGAAAATTGTTGTTATCAGCATGGGTTCTTGTTGTATTTGTCAGCTACATAATACATTATTTTGGTATAGGAGCATATTTGGAGCCTAGATTATGATTATTGGCTCCGTGAAGATTGAGATAGTATCTTTTTTGGGATTTGGAAGCTAGTCACTAAGCAAGAGGTTGGTATCATACATGTTGAATGATGAACCATATAGTTTTAAATGTCACTACCTACTACATGTCTTTTTCCGGTTAAGTCGATGTATGCAGACTATATGAATGTGCACACATTCTTTCTTGAAAAATACTTGTGAAAAATTAAGGTACCGCTCAAAATTATAATATTTATGTGCTTCGTACATAAGAAGGTGTTTTTAACTAAGGATAACCTTACAAAAAAAGAATCGGACGGGTTATACAAAATGTGCTTTTCTGGCTAACAGGAAACAATTGGTCATTTATTCATCTCTTGTCTTTTCTCCCGTTTAGTTTGGAGAGTGATCCATTTCACTTATAATATACCTCCAGCAACTAATATAACTGATCTCTTTGGTTATTGGTTAAACGGGATAGGCAACAAAATTAAAGCCCAGATTCGTTGGAGGGGGGTGCGCTTTAGTTTGGACAATTGGAAATTGTCAACATGATGTAGTTTTTAACAGATGTGCCAACTCTAATTTCTTGCAGGTTATACACATGGCTGCTTTATCGATACACATGCGATCTTACCTCCTTCATGTGAAGTAGCGGGAACCTATGGATACTAGATGCAATCGTTTGATGGCGGTTGTACGGGGTATATTCAACCAGGGTGGATGGCTGCGTTCTAGGTGCCTCCAACATGCATAGTAGTCCTCATGTTACATGCCCTTTCTTTAATTAGATGGTTGATCTATGCATTTACTTTGAGTGCCCATTGAGATGTAATACTCAAAATAATCTTATGACTATGCGATACAAACAAGGTTGCGCACATCATTTCGATGCAGAGGTCATGGCATGGCTCCCATTTCGGAAAAAAGAAAACATTGATTTGCATAAGGGTGGTAATGGTCCGTGGGTACTAGCCAATGGCAAAATTTGAATGACAATGGTGTCGTATGGATAGACACTGAGGTAGGGCGGCTGTTCAAAATCATTGACCCAACGTCTCTCTCTCTTCTCAACCTAGTCAAGTATGCATAATGTGGAACCCCTATGGCCTCGCGAGCCGCCCCAGGACTCAGGGGGCCATCAATGTCGTCGCTGCAAGAGCTCTCCCCGCCTATCCATCCACCTCGCCGCTGCCAAAGTCTCTTTGTCCTCCCCATTGGCTTCTTGTCTATCTTGTGCTGCCTCCAATCCCCAGTTATCCATAGTCGGCCAGATGGGTAATCACCGGTCCCGACCATGGCCACAACATGTGTATCAGCCTAGGTCACCTTGGCTGACCTTGTGGTGCGATGTGACCACGTCATCCATCCAGATGCAGGGGCTCCTTGCCTACCATGTAGTAAGTTGCGACATGCGCCTTGTAGGATCCGTCGCAACCGCTAAGGGCTAGCTCGAAGGCTGATGGTCTGGCCTCGGATTGTGGTACTTGGACACCATTCGAGGAAGGTAATGGAAGCAAACAACGGCCACCGGCGTGGAGTACCAACCGAGCCATGATGAGCATGAGATCTCCAGTGAGGCATGTGATGTATGAACCACAATTTGAGGGCAGATTAATGGATGCATGTGTGGAAGATCACGGTTGTTTTGATGCATGCATTGGGGTTGCTTGATGTCCATGAAGATCGTATCTTGCAAATCTAATAATGCTCCATAGCGGCTTGGCTCTAGTCTTTCGATGGGTCAGGGCCATGTGAGGAAGCTGCTGGCTCCTGGGTGTGATATCGTGATGATGTTGGGACTCCAAGTGCAGAGTGGTGTGTCAGCAAAGTATTTTACCCACAAGGGTGACTCGAGAGTTTATATCGAACTCTTGGGGAATGGCGTAAAGAGTTGTCTCTCCCTCCCTTCTTCTAGCAACCCTGCAAAATAAAATAAAGTATTGTGTCCCCAACTCCACCGTGTGTTTTTCAAGCACAAGGTTTCGTGTAAGTAAAAGTAAACAATGTAGTAACTAAAGTAAAGTAAACTAAGCAGCTAAAATAAACTAAGTAAAAGCGATAAAGGTTTGTTTGTTTTGGGGTTTTGAGTGCAAATAAGAAATAAAAGTATTTTTGTATTTTTTGTTTAAACTATTGCTTCCAACAAAAAGTAATATAAAGTAATATAAAGGTGTTTCTTATGATTAAAATTGGACTGGGGTTCATGGGTTCACTTGAATATTCTCTCTTTTGAGTTGTAGTGGACAATAGCAATTCATCGATGAGATATGAATACAATAACTTCAACATATATAAGATAAGAATTCATATGGGCATCATGTCCTAACATAGAGATGATGCAACACATCTCTCTTACACTCCACCAGATAGGAATAAATTTCAAGCAATCTTGTATTAAGAATTAACAGAGCATAGCTATAAGAACTTCGACATGATGTTTGAATATCAAATATGCTACCTTGAACAAACAAGATCATTAATTTTGTCACGTAATAAACATAGCGCATGCATTCACTTTATCCCTAGTGAGATAGCAAAATAAAAGGAAAAGCCATAATAGATCATGAATTTGTTGTCACTATTCAATCACTAAACCATGTGATTCCATCTGACACACACATCACCCCACACACGGTCTTGCATACAAGTTGGATCAGAACCAATACTTAAAAACGAGGTACATAGTATGCAACTATCAATACATCTTACACAAAGTATAGCAAAATCTCATAGTATTATATCATAGAATAAAGATCCACCACATAGGTATTATAAATATGACCATAATCATGCTGGGAAGCTCATATGGTACTAAGAACTATGAAGAAATGATAGAAATAGATCAAGCTACTGCCACAAACCCGTAGTCCAGAGGTGGACTACTCCCCCTTGATCATGGTGATGATGAGGAAGACGTTGCAGAAGGTGGAGATCCCTCCGACGGTGATCCTGGTGGAGTTCCCCCTCCAATCTTCGCTATTGCAGACTCTGTTTTTGTGTTTCTATATTTCTGTGGCGCTCTCCTCCCGATAACTCTTCGGTGTAATATATATAGTGATTATTAGGTCAAAATACGTTGGTGGCCGAAAGAATCAAACAATTTGGATGATCGACAGCTGAGAGAGGGCAGGTGGCACGCCCTACAAGACTGGGCGCGCCACCTGGGCTCTTTTGGGCCTCAAGCCCCTCCAGTTGTGCTTCTAGGGCTCAGGGTACTTCATTCGTTAAAAAAATGATGCTCCAAAAATCCTAGTTCAATTTGAATCCGTATAGTTCTCTCAAAGTGAAAAATACACAAAACAGAGAATTACTGTTCTGCAGTGTTATAAACCAAATAAAAGGGATCATTGGTAAATTCCCATAAATCAATGTAAAATATGGTATTATCACCATATATGTTGCAATTATGTGGGTATTCATACTAATAAAGGACAAAGTTCATGTATGTATTTTACATGCATAAGATCACAGTGGATGTGGGGTTGAAGATGTCACATCGTTTGTGTGAATATGGTTTTGTTTGTGTGGCGATTTTTACATCAAACCGTACACACGAAGACTATGAGCTTTCTATAAGTGCATTGCAACAATGGTTTTTGCTGATGCGAGACACTGATCGTTTTAGCGGAGCCATTTTCCTTTTTTTCTGGTCTTTGTGCATCCGTGATGTCTCCATTAGATACACGTCGCCATGGCTTTACCCCTAGCGAGGTCGTTCCCACCATCGAAGTCAGAGTCTAGGTGTGAGCCCACTTAATAATACAGAGAGAGTTTAGAATAAATGGCTTTATATAATAAAAAAATTAGCTCACGCATTTTGTTTAATACTAATTCTTTGTGTATGAAATTTTGTTTTCGTTTATGAATAGATGTCCATGTTTAGAAGAGAAATGCTCACATGTTAGAAAAAGTTCTGTGTATATCATAATAAAAATTCGAGTATTTACTAAGGAAAAAAAGCTGAACTAAAAATAAGTTTGATAAATACAAAGAAAAATAAAGAAAAGTTTGCCTATCATAGAAGACAAATCTTGCATTTACGAAAAATGATAAATTAAATAATTAGACCGAGAATAAATTGAAAGGGAGCAGGAACATAAAATATTAAAAGTGGAATAAGCACAATAAAATAAATTAACAGAAAAGGGAAAACGGTGTCTAAAAAGTGGAAGATGATAGATGGATCTGACATATGGGCCAGAGATGTCAATGAGAGGGCTGAGTGACTCCAGTTGGGATTGTTTTTCTTCCTATTGTACCAAACGGGTATAGGGTTTAGATTGACCGGGATCAGTGTGTTTAGGGTGCTGATTTCAGGGATTAGGAGTTTGGGGTTCGATTCCAACAACGTCTACAACTTTAAGGTTTTTCTCAGACTTTACTCAAAAAACAATAAAAGAAAAAAAACAAACGAGGAAAAACAACGGGACGCTGCTAGGCCGGTCTTGTGCGGGTCAGGATGTCAGTGGACAAGTCGCTGGATGTTGCGGTCACGTCCGCTTCAGCCGCAAATTTTTTTACGGGATTTTGTGGCAGCCACAAATTATTTCAATGGGATTACGCGGATTTCGTGGTTGCCGCCGGCCGTGCTGCTGGCTGCTTTTGTACGTCGACGCCACGAGCTGCTACTTCAAGGCTTCAAGCTACTATTTGACTATCCACCAGCACGTAAGGATTGGACAGCACTAGCACAGAGAGCAGCGCGCAATCGCCAAGCTCGGGCGGTACAGGGCACGTCGAAAGCACGCAGGTTAGCTAGACGCCCGATCTCCGGCGGGATGACGTCGTCCAGCAGGTTGGAGGAGAGCAGGAGCGCCTGGAGCTCGCTGCAGTTGCCGAGGCTCCGGCGGATGCCGCCGACGAGGAGGTTCCCGGAGAGGTTGAGGAACCGCAGCGCGTCGGGGATGGCGAGCGAGAGGCGGCGCAGCCCCGGGAGCGCGCCGAGGGCCGCGGGCAGGGACCAGTTGAGGGCGAGGTCGAGGGTCTGCAGCGCGGCGCAGGCGAGGGACGGTGGGATCTCGCCGTGCAGGCGGTTGCCGGAGAGGTCGAGCGCGCGGAGGCGGCGCAGCGTCCAGATCGCGGGCGGATACCCAAGGGGATTGGAGATATCGTTTTTTTTTCTTTCGAAGGCAAACGAAGAAGTGGTCAGCCGCTGGGAATCGTGGCTTTCGTGGTTTTGACCACAAACGCCGCATATATTTCGTGGCAAGCCATGTACGCCATTTGGTCTAAAATTGGCGGGCGGCGTATGTGGGCACGCGGTTTGCCGCTGCCACATCCTGATGTGCGGGATGAGGCGTGGGTGAGATCATTGCTGCATGGTGCGTGCGATGGTGATCTGGCTGACATTCTAGCACCATTCGTCGGTACGCGAGGGCCGGGAAACCGGGCAAACGGAACAAGAAAGAGGCCACGAGCAAAAATGGCCGGTGCGGCCTGGCCAGAATTTGCCACCGGCGGCCCGCTCCACGGCCACGACCGTTGCCGTTGATGCCGTCCTTGATATTTCCGCCTGAAGCAGCGCCCAATTGCCCGTGCTCCAAAATGTATACGGAACGTCACTGTCGCCGTGCGCGTGGGAAACGCGGGTCGCCATTTTCTCTTCTGGGAACTATTGGGTGGACGAGTTCTAGTTAACGAGGAACGGGCGGTGGCCAGGCGTATGCTTCGCCCCTCCCCCCCACCCCCCAACCCCCCAAACGTAATGTGGCATATGCTACATCTGTTTCAACAAATAAGGCGTCATCGTTTTACGTGTTTTTGTTTATTAAAAATTACTTCAAATATATAAAGATTGTTTATATGATATTAATATTATTAAAAAGTGTTTTTCAATATAAATCCAACTATACTAATTACCTATAATATTATCAAGATTTCATTGCTCAATTTTTATTTTGAAATTCGTCTTACAATATGCATGCGCCTTATTCCTTAATAACGGAGGTACTATTACTTTTTTTAGTCTTAATACTCTGGCCATTAGCCCAAGACATAATCCTAAATTTCTAATCCAGCCCAGCCCAAAGCAATGCCACGCAGGTATTAGCACAGGGCCTAGGCAAAACTAGGGTAGTCCTATTTAACTGTGTTTAGCGTCGGCGAACGTGGAAACGCTACCAGATCCAAAACATGTCATTCTCCACATCATCGTTATCTTCTTCCTTCTGTTCATCAGCCCCCACTCGTCCCTCGCATCATCCCTCCTTGTCAACCACCCGATGCTGCCGCTGGCCGGTCCCGCGTCGTCTCGCTGCACAACCCTCCTCGAACTGCCCCCACCGTCGGTCCACCGCCTCCCTGAGCTTTCCTCTAAATCCCCCCATCTTCCTCGGCTCCGGCGAGGTCCCCGCACCACCACCAGAACCCTATGTTGTCGGCCACCACACCACACCCTAAAACCCTAAGGTTTCCTTCCTCACCTCCGCCAGCAACACCGCGGCCAGCCGCTTCGTCCCTGCCTTCGGTGCGATCCATTCCTCACCTAGCCGGCAACGCCGCGGCCAGGTCGATTCGATTTCCCAGCAGTCCAGCACTACACTATCTCAACTACTCCCTTGGATTTATATTAATTGACTCAACTTTACCTTGATACAAATATATC
Source organism: Lolium rigidum (assembly GCF_022539505.1). NCBI lineage: Eukaryota > Viridiplantae > Streptophyta > Magnoliopsida > Poales > Poaceae > Lolium > Lolium rigidum. The sequence continues at coordinate 86,982,989 of NC_061513.1, forward strand.
TAATCAACAAAATTATCTAGATACATCCGTATATAGATAAAATTGAATCAATTAATTTGAGCCGAAAGGAGTACTGGATTATATTCTCCTGTTCGTCCGCATGAGATCTCTCTTATATGTCGACTTACATCGTCCCGCGCGGCCACGCGCCACACCCTAATTCCTAGGAAGATCATGCCAAGGTATTGAGGCATTGCTGTTTACTAAATCACCCTAATTTCTAGGCAGATCATTGATGTTTAGTCCACACCTTTACACTATAGATAGACCGTTTGAACAAGTCCCTAAGAATACTCTAAAGTTGTGTAAAATGAAGAAGATCCAACCGACTTCCCCATAACACTCCAGATTTCATGGTTAAGGTGTTATACAGGGCGCTATAAACACCCGATGACATATTTGAACATACCCAAGTACAATAGAACCTCCACCATAAACTCAAACAATGGTTCCACCGTCCACCATATAGTCACATTCATACTTATAGGAAACTAATACTTTGCTTATAAATATGGAATGATACGAATAATAATTTTTAAAGACTTAGATATGAAATAATCAATGACATGTTCAAGCGTTAAAATTGCCTTGAGACTCCGAGATAATGCAGTTCAATGGTTTGGCTTGGCCTTGGACCTCACATTTTGAAAAGAATCATCATTGTCTCATAAGACAATGTTTTAAAAAGCAATTTCATGCTACTAAGCATGTTAATGATATGCTTAGTTGGTTTATGTTTTTCCCCTTCTTTGTGTGTTTTACCCTTAAGTTATATATACCAACTCTATTTTAGGGTTTTAATATTTCATTTAAAATTTATTTTAATAATTTTTAATGAATTTTACAACTTTCATGATTCCAAGTGGTAAGAATCATGTTTTTGTAATTTCAAAGATTTTCATAGGAACTTCTCCCTCTCGGATCACTGTCCCCTTCTCCTCTCCAACCAAAGTGGTTTGCGAAAACCCCCGATTTTTCGCTTTGAGTCCTTCTGGACCAAAATGCCGAGGTTCAAAGAGGCTGTTCAACAGGCTTGGACCGTGCCTTCAACGCACACCCAGCCGGTTCACATCATCAACCACAAGTTGAAGTCGATGGCGCTTGGCCTCAAATCTTAGAGTAAAGGCCTTTTCTCTGACTGCAAGCTTCAGCTCCTCATGGCCTTAGATGTCATCCTGCAGCTAGATATTGCCCAAGAGTCCCACGCGCTCTCTCAGGACGAAAGACGTCTCCGAGCCGATCTTAAACGTTGGGTTAGATGCCTTGCTGCTCTGGAAAGGTCTAGTCAAGCTTCCAGAATCTTGGCTTCATAGCGCGCCACCAAAGGACCTTGCCCCCCTAATTTGCAAGGCCTCCAAGAGAAAGAATCAGACAATTCGGGATGCACTCCATGACCATAACTGGGTGTCTGACATTGCGGTCGATGTTTTCACTGTTGAGCATATGGAGCAAACGTTCGCCTTTGGGATCTTGTCTCAGATGTCCAGTTCCCCCTCGACTCGGAGGACACCATAACTTGGTCCTTGACCCCTAATGGATGCTATTCGGCCAGCTCTGCCTACAAAGCCTAGTTCCTCGCCTCTCTACCATGCCAGTTTGGCAGCATCGTCTGGAAGACCTGGGCACCCCCAAAGTGCCTTTTTTCGCCTAGCTCGCCGTCCAAAATCGTCTCTGGACCGCTGACCGCCTTGCGAAACGTGGATGGCCACATTAACCTACCTGCCAGCTGTGCAAATGTACCCCTGAGACGGCGCGTCGCATCCTCTTCGGATGTCGTTTTTCCAAGAGGATCTGACGGCCGCGGCCTCTTGGCTTTCTTGTCCGGATCTTATCAGCAGCCTAGGGGTAGGTAGGCATAAGGTGCTTGACTATTGGCACGCCATCACCAAGGCCACCACCTCTTCCCCCCAGAGGTTTGCGAACAGCTATCACACTTATCACCTGGGAGATTTGGAAGGAAAGGAATGAGCGAGTTTTCAACAACAAGTCCTCTTTACCTTCGGTCGTCTTGCATAAGATCAAGGAAGAAAGGAAGGAATGGATCCTCGCCGGCGCTAAGAACCTGGCGGAGCTTGTAGACTGATTTCCTCTTTCCTTTCTGGGTGTGGGGGGGGGGGGGGGGGGGTTTCCCCACCTCTTTTTTTTTGTTTTTGTTTTTTTTTGCCCGTTTAAAAAAAATGCCCATTTTGCTCTTGTAACCCTTTAAATCTTCTTTGAAAAAAATCAACAAAGTTTTGTAAAGTCACATAAAAATCATATTTGCATTCCGTAAGTTTTCATGATTCTAAAATCATGTGAATCAAACGAAACCTTATACTTTTAACTCATTTTACCTCATGGCAATAATTGCATGGTAGGAAAAATCAAACCCCTCTCAAACAAAAAGGTCAAATCTGAGTCAGGAACCTCCGCACAGATCTCCACACCAGTTGCTGCGTTATATATCGAATTTGCTGCGTAGTAGGTAGTGTGCGGAGGCTAGTTGTTCATAGATCTCGCTCTGCAGCGAGGCACCGACGGCCACACAACACACATGTAGGCGAGGACCATGGGATCCACTGCAGAGGAACATACAAAATAGCTCCTCTCTGCAGAACATGACGCTTCACCGGCACTCTTAGAGCATCTCCAGCCGCGTCCCCCAAACCGTCCCCCAAACCGCGCCGGATTGAGCGTTTGGGGGACGTGTTTTGTTCGTGCCGCGTTTGGGGGACGTCGCTCCCCAGCCGCGTCCCCCAAACGCCGCCCCCAAATATTAAAAGTATTTTTTTTTGCTAGAAAGAAACTATTTAATAATATTCAAATCGGTTGAACATAAACAAATTATATATAAAACTTCGAAAAAATATAATTAAATACATATAAACTATCTACTTCTTCTTCTTCGCTGATGGCCCCGCCTCGTCGTCGTCATCGCGGTGGCGCTTCCTGCTCGTCACCTCTTCCGAAGAGGCGGTGTCGGCGCTCGACGCGTCGTCGTCGCCGGTGCTCGTCGGCTGCGCCTTGGCCTTGGCCTTGGTGGCCTTGGCCTTGGCGGCCTTCGCCTTGGAAGCCTTCGCCTTGGCCGCCTTCGCCTTCGCACGGGCCACCGCCGCCGCCGCGGCCTCGCTCTCTTCTTCCTCCTCCTCCCCGCCCAGCCATTCCTCCTCGCTGTCAACTGGCGGCGGGGAATCGTCGCCGGCCGCTCGGCGTCCCCGGCTTTGTCCCACCAATGGCGCCGGCCGACGGGCTTTCCCTCGCCGGAGGTGTCGGACGGAGCTCGGGAGATGTAGCTCATCGTCGCCGGAGGTGTCGGATGGAAGCTTGGATGAATGACGGCGTACGTACGGGTCTTATTGAGCGCGGATGAACGGCGGCGCAGAGGTCGAAGAGAGCAGCGGTTGCTCTTCCGAGGAGTCGGCGCTCCATTCCGGCGGGGTTGGCGCGTCGTCGACGCGCTTGCCAATGCGACGGTTCCGCTTCTCGTCAACCGCACCGTCGCTACGTATGTGGCGGTTGAGCGTCCGAGCCGCCGTGACGGGTCGGCCCCGCGCCTCCTCGCCTCTCATTTCGTTGTGTCCGGCGTGCCCGGTGCGTCCCCTGTGGGACGGGGACGGGCTCGGGACGCCGGACACCGTATCGGGGTGCGCCGGACAAAAAAGGGCTTTGGGAGACGCGGCTGGAACGCTTTTTTTGTCCGGCGCGCCCTAAATTCCTTTGGAGGACAGTTTAGGGGACGCGACTGGAGATGCTCTTACACTCCTCTTCCCGATGCAAACAAACAACTGAACCGGAGATCCACGACGATTGAGTAAACAAACGTGGCGAATCTTCGACCGATGACTCTTCGATATGGATCTCGTGCGTACACGTGAGCTACATTACGAGTGACCATAGCCCGTGTCAATTCATGGGGCCGAGACGACAAGTGCAAAATTTGCAGGCGAGACGAAGCTCCTACCTACCACCCCGCCTAAAATGTCGCTTGTGACTACGTGTATATATTAACAACAGCATCCAGATCAGGAGTAAGTAGGAAAGTTCCCACGCTACCCACGCGCGCGCGGTTAGCTCGCTAGCTTACTCCAGTCCGTAGCAGCCATGGAGACGGCGACCTTGCTCCCCGTGGCGCTGGCGCTGCTGGCCATCCCCATCACGGCGCTCCTCCTCAACCGGCTCCGCTTCGGCAAGCTCCCGCCCGGTCCGCGGCCATGGCCGGTGCTGGGCAACCTGTTCCAAATCCAGCCCGTGCGGTGCCGCTGCTTCGCGGAGTGGGCGGGCCGGTACGGGCCCATCATGACGGTGTGGTTCGGGTCGTCGCCGATGGTGGTGGTGTCCACCTCGGAGCTGGCGCAGGAGGTGCTCAAGACCCACGACCAGCAGCTCGCCGACCGGCCCCGGAACCGCTCCACGGAGCGCTTCAGCCGCGGCGGCATGGACCTCATCTGGGCCGACTACGGCGCGCACTACATCAAGGTGCGCAAGTTCTGCAACCTCGAGCTCTTCACCCCGCGCCGCCTCGAGGCGCTCCGCCCCATCCGCGAGGACGAGGTCACGGACATGGTCGAGTCCCTGCACAAGGCCGGTAAGGGCGGGAAGCCCGTGGCGGTGCGGGAGTTCCTCGGCATGGTGGGGTTCAACAACATCACGCGCCTCGCCTTCGGGAAGCGCTTCGTGGGCGCCGACGGCGAGCTGGACGAGCAGGGCCGGGAGTTCAAGGGGATCGTCACCAACGGGATCAAGATCGGCGCGTCCCTCTCCATCGCCGAGTACATCCGCTGGCTCCGATGGCTGGCCCCTGTCGACGAGGACATCTACAAGGCGCACAACGACCGCCGGGACCGCCTCACCGTCAAGATCATGGAGGAGCACGCCAAGGCGCTCAAGATCAGCGGCACCTCCAAGCAGCATTTCGTCGACGCGCTCCTTACCCTCCGGGAGAAGTACGACCTCAGCGACGACACCGTTATCGGCCTCCTCTGGGTACGTACTGTAGTATTCCGCATCAATTACTCCTACTGATAGAAATCATTTCGTGACTTAACTTAACACTGACACGAACGACGAGCAGGACATGATCACCGCCGGCACCGACACGACGGTGATAACCGTGGAGTGGGCGATAGGGGAGCTGGTGAAGAACCCCAAGGTGCAGGAGAAGCTGCAGGAGGAGCTGGACCGGGTGGTCGGCCGCGACCGGGTCATGTCGGAGACGGACTTCCCCAACCTGCCCTACCTCAACGCCGTCGTCAAGGAGTCGCTCCGCCTGCACCCGCCCACGCCGCTCATGCTCCCGCACAAGGCCAGCGCCGCCGTCAAGATCGCCGGCTACGACATCCCCAAGGGGGCCAGCGTCACGGTCAACGCCTGGGCGCTGGCGCGCGACCCCAAGGTCTGGGACAGCCCGCTCGAGTTCCGGCCAGAGCGCTTCGTGGAGGAGAACATCGACATCAAGGGCTGCGACTACCGCGTGCTGCCGTTCGGCGCCGGCAGGCGGGTGTGCCCCGGCGCGCAGCTCGGGATCAACCTCGTCGCGTCCATGATCGGCCACCTCCTGCACCACTTCACCTGGTCGCCGCCGGAGGGGACACGGCCGGAGGACATCAGCATGATGGAGTCCCCCGGGCTCATCACCTTCATGGGCACGCCGCTGCAGGTCGTCGCCAAGCCGCGCCTCGACAAGGAGGAGCTCTACAAGCGGGTGCCGGTCGACATGTGAGCCACCGTGGCTCCACGTTCAAGACTTTACTGCATTGTCTGTCGGAAAAAGGGTTGCGTCTCCATTCCCCTGTTTTGTAGGTCGTAAAATTACATTACATTTGCTTTCTTTTGTATTTTTCCGTGGAAGTTTCAAGTTGATAGATTATTCAAGAAAATTGGGCTGCGTGTATCTCGCGATGTATTATTCAGAGGAGATATCTCTTCCACTTATCTGCAATGCATGATTAGAGCATATTTCGGAAGGCTAAAACTACCTAAGCATAACTTTTTATCTGCATTGTTTTTCTTTATCAGGTTCAGATGATTGGAGAATATGTGCCTGTTTGTATCTTACGATAAATCTCTTCCTTTACGTGGCAATTGATCATTGAAGCATATTAGACACACACCCCTACATTACTAATTATTATAAAGGTCTGTTTGGTCCTCCGAAGAAAAGTTCATTTTCTCTTAACGAGGACTTAACGGATGACATATCCCAAGTTTCTATGGAAGAAAATGGCTTACTAACCGCACCTTATTCTGAGGAAGAGGCAGAAGGTAATTTTCCAAATGGAATGCAACAAAGCACCGGGTCCGGATGATTTTCCAGCGAAGTTTTATTAAACCTTCTGGGATACTATTAAACCGGACCTTCTAGATTTGTTCAGTGCTCTGCACACAGGACAACTAGAATTATTTCGTCTAAATTTTGGTGAAGTAATTTTGTTAACGAAAGTTAATGAGGCAGAAAGGATTTTGAAAAGGCTTATGATAAGGTCAAGTGGTCTTTCTTGCAACAAACGCTCAGGATGAAAGGTTTTTCTCCTGAATGACGTGCTTTAATAAATGATTTTGTGTATGGAGGTAGTGCGGCAATCCGGGTTAATGATGACACGGGCCACTATTTCCAAACACGAAAAGGGTTACACCAAGGGGATCCGTTATCACCAATGTTGTTCAACATTGTAGCGGATATGCTGGCTATACTCATAGAGCGGGCCATGTCTGATGGTCAGATTGAAGTTGTGATCCCACATTTGGTTGATGGTGGTTTATCTTTTCTTCAATATGCCTATGATACAATTATGTTTATGGATCACGATCTCGAAAAAGCTCGCAATCTGAAATTAATTTTGGCGGCTTTCGAGCAGTTGTCGGAATTAAAAATCAATTTCCATAAAAGTGAATTGTTCTTTTACGGTGATGCCCAAAATGATAGAACTCTGTATACTTGTTTGGTTGTGGGCAAAGCCAATTTCCTATTCGCTATTTGGGTATTTCGATTCATTATCGGAGACTTACAATCGCTGAATGGAAAATAGTGAAAGAAAGATTACAAAAGCGTCTTAGTAGTTGGAAACATAAATTGCTGTCCCTGGACGGAAGATTGGTACTAATTAATTCGGTACTGACAAATATGGTACTGTATATGTTATCATTCTTCCTAATACCGAAAGGAATTCTGCATAAACTCGATTATTATCGATCCAGATTCTTTTGGCAAGGGGACAGCGAGAAAAAGAAATATCGACTGGTTAAATGGAGTATAATTTGTAGTCCCAAAGATCAAGACGGGCTTGGAGTTCATGACCTGGAGGTCAAGAATTCAGCTCTGCTAGGTAAATGGCTATTTAAGCTTCTTACCGAAGATGGGATTTGACAATGTATTTTTCGGAGAAAATATATCGGCTGGAAGACGTTATCCCAAGTGGTTTGGAAACCTGGGGATTCACACTTCTGGGCTGGTCTCATGGCGAAAAAAATGTCTTTTTTCGCTATGGTACTTTCTCGATTAAGAATGGAGCACAAATACGGTTCTGGGAAGATGTTTGGTTAGACAATGCACCCTTAAGTGAACAGTATCCTGCTTTGTATAGTATTGTTCGTCGCAAAGGTGATACCATTGCTACAGTAATGGCTACCTCACCTCCGAATGTGACGTTCAGACGGGTTTTACTTGGACAAAGGCTATTAGCATGGAATTCACTACTTCAACGGCTGGGAGATATTCACTTATCACCTAAACCGGGCGAATTTAGATGGAATCTTCATGTAGATGACACCTTCTCGGTCAAATCATTATACAATGCGATTCTTCATTCTGATATACCAATTGATAATAATAAGAAAATTTGGAAGATGAAGATACCATTAAAAATAAAAATTTTGGATGGTATCTTCGTCGAGGAGTTATTCTCACCAAAGACAATATTATTAAGCGGAATTGGCACGGAAGTACACAGTGTGTGATCTGTCATCATGATGAAACCATTAAACACCTTTTCTTCCGGTGCCAATTTGCGAGATCTATATGGTCAGTCATCCAAGTAGCATCTACCATGTATCCTCCGACTAGTGTGGCCAATATCTTTGGCAATTGGCTTCATGGTATCGATTTAAGGTTCAATTTGCTTCTTAGGGTGGGGACTCTAGCAGTTATCTGGGCGCTTTGGCTAAGTAGAAATGTCAAGATTTTTAACGATAAAAATTATTCTTTGTTGCAGGTCATCTATAGATGTATAGGTATTCTTCGTTTGTGGTTACCTCTTCAGCGAGTGGAGAACCGAGATCTATTTACGGAGGTCTGTACACGGTTGGAGGCTACGACGAGGGATACGTTTTCTCCACATGGGTAGCAGCATAGTCTACGGACTGAAGCTCCACCTACACCTTAGGCGTCATATGATTCATCGCTTCGATATGTATTTTGCCTAGTTTTTTCTATCTTTTAATTTGAGACACTTAAAACGGCTGTGTGCATCTTGGTTATACAGAGGCTGGATGTAATTGCTTTTCAAAAAACCCACCTATATACATGCGACATGAAACTAAAATGAAACCGATCTTCACGGGGCTAGGTCCATTCTTCAGCTGAAAATCTACCATGACTAATTTGATCGATTATGTTCTGTATAATTGGAGACCAAACGAGCTGATATGTTATGTCAGCCAAAGGAAAGAGTAAGAAATATGGGTTGTATTTGTCTCTCTTGCTTGTGTCATTGTCTGTCACTGAAGGCAAAACAGAGCGCGCTTCTGTATATATCAAGCAAGCAGCAAAGTCGTGTTCTTTTCTCCTTGCGGCTTTCCATTCGAAGAGTACCGAAGATGTGAAGATAAATGAAACAACGAGGAAGTAACACATAGTTACAACTAGCAACTAGTAACCAGAGATGCAACAGCTTCCTCCAAGAAAGGATGATACCAACTCGGAGAAAGCTGTAAATACGAAATTAAGCCTATGCATCTCGAACAGTTATCCGGCGTTACAATTAACTTTATAAAAAATGAAATGTTCCACTTTAGTCAAACTAAATACTTAGAAGGGCAGTGACATCCATAGCCCACCAAAAATACCTCGGGTTTAATAATTTGGTGTCTCATAAAAGATGATTTTTTTCAATGGTAGACACCATTCCCGGCGATCACGAGATTCCCTATGATAACTTCGCTAATCTGAAGACCCGCCAGATTATTTTTTTAGACTAGTCTCTCGAAGATGTTTATAGAGATAGGATATGTGCGCGTTTATAGGTGTGAATGCTAGGTTGATTAATAAAAATAAAACTGATAGATGACCTCTTTAAGCGAAAGATAGGTTGCCGGTTATACAAGCTCCTCTCATAGGGATATCGGGTTGTTCTAATAAATTTCGTTCTTAATAGTCGATCATTGTGTCAGTGTGTTTCAATGTACTCAGTAGTAGAGCATCTCCAGTCGCATCCCCCAAAGGCCCAAACGACGTCCGGCAAAAGCACCGGATTGGTTGTTTGGGGGACGCCGTGACGTGGTGCCGCTTTGAGGGGCTCCCGTTACTAGCCGCGTCCCCCAAACGTGACCTCCAAACAAGAAAAACAAGTGTAAAAATCGTGTTTGGTGTCCCTGATACAGCCTCTATACACATGGGATGAGCTAGGAACGCCGAACAGTATTTGGGGCACGTCCGAAGTGACCTTTGGAGCGCGTGACCGGGAGATGTTAAGTGTCTGGCGTCCTCTAAATTCCTTTATCTGTTCGAGAAAAGTTTGCGTGTCCATTCCTCTGGTTTGTAGATCAATGGTAAAATTACATTGTTTGCTTTCTTGTGTATTTTTTCGTGGAAGTTTCGAGATGATATGATTCAAGAAAATTGGACTGCGTGTATCTCTTCAGAAGATGACGCTTCAACTGCATTCAGATAAACCAAAACCGGAGATCGACGAACGATGATTGCGGAGAGAACGTAGAGAACGTGGACATTTACACGTGAGCAATATTACGACTTTTTTAAATGAAGTGAGTAACATTACGACTTTATTGCAAGGGACCAAACTCGACCAACACTGGTGTCTATTCATGGGGTCGACCATGGGGAGATTGGGTCTAGAAGAGATGAATCTGAAATCTTAGAGCAGCCCCATATGTGGTGGTATACTGGAATCTGCGTATATACAAACAAGCATGCAGGTTTGGGACTTAGGAGTAGCTACTAAATTTTCCACTCTACGGTACTCCTAAATTTGCACGTGATTAAAATTATGACCACCACCGGCTTCTATTCATGGATGGGGATGGGGCTAACTTCCAAGAACAGATTATTACCTATGTAATTCCACGTAAGTTTTTTAGCACTGTAGATGGCCGTTTGGTACCGCAGATCATTTTTGTTACCTTTTTCTTTGCACGTTAATTCCCTAATTACCGATTGCCTGCCAGTGGCCTCCTGTTGTTGCTTCCTGTTGTTCTCGACCGCTCAATGAGGTTACTCTTCTCCTACCCGGTCTTCTGATTTCTTAGAGTATCTCCAGTCGCGTCATCCAAAGCGTCCCCTAAACCGCGCCGAATTGAACGTTTATGGGACGTGTTTCGTTCGAACCGTGTTTGGGGGACGTCGCTTCCCAGCCGCGTCCCCCAAACGCCGCCCCCAAACATTAAAAAACTTTTTTTTTATTTTTTTTGCATTTTTATTTCAATAAAGAGAAGTAATATTTCACAAACTAATACATAATTGGGAACGTGGTTTACACGAAGACACAATTTGGAACATGGTTTTCCACAAACTAATACATAGTTTGAACCATGGTGGACACAAATATAAAATTTTGCAAAAAAACTAAACCTAACTAGGTCGTGCATCGAAGGTTTCCTGTGTTCGCTGCTAAGAAAGAACACTCGAGGGCACACCTAGTCACCCAAACTGGAAAATCCAGCGGGAGATGGTGCCATTGTTGGTTCTACCGATGACGAACATCAAGAAACCTCCGTGCATGTATTCGCTGCGAAGAAACAACACTCTTCATCAGTCGTCCTCCTCGTCGGTGTTGTCGCCGTGGTAGTCCCGGCGGCAGCGCGTCTCGTCGAAGACCTTGACGCTCATGTCCCTGTCGCCAAAGTAGGAAAATAGGAGGATGAAGCCGGCTTCGAGGCTGTGGTGGCGCGCGAACTTCTCCCAGCTGATGTGGAGGTACATCTTGCCGCGCGCGTCGTAGATTACGTCGACGATCCACCGGTAGTAGCTGCACGAAGCCTCCCGCAGATGCATCGTGCCTGGGCGGTCGCCGCCGGCGACGTACTCGGCGAAGGAGTCTGATAGCCTGTGGATGCCGCGTGGGTCGCCCTTGAGGACGAGGACGAACTCGAACAGCACGCCCGGCTCCACGTCCATCTCCGACGATGAAGACGACGGTGTGGCAGGCGACGGCGAGCGTGCAGCTCTGCCGCGGCCACGACCACGACCACGACCGCGAGCTCGGCCTCCGCCTCTCCCAGCCATGGTGTTGACTCTTGTTGAGATGGTGACGGCTAGGGTTGGGGAGAGAGGCGCTAGGGTTTGTGTGTGAGAGGGACGGTGAGAGGTGGCCCTTTTTATAGGCCGGAGGGAGGCGGGGAGCGGTGGTGCTCATTAACGCCGGCACGCAGAGCTAGGTGCGACGAGACGCGTCGCTGCGCCTCTGCGGGAACTGCACCGTCGTTGTGCCTCTGCGGGAACTGCACCGTCGCTGCGCGCCAATAACTTCCATCGCGAGGTAGGCGACGGTTAGGTTAAAATTTATTGTGCCGCTGACGCGTCGGTCCCGCGTCGCTTCGCCTCGCTTTTCGTTGTGCCCGGCGTCCCCGGTGCGTCCCCTGTGGGGCGGGGACGGGCTCGGGGCGCCGGACACCGTATCGGGGGGCGCCGGACAAAAAACGGGTTTGGGGGACGCGGCTGGAACGGTTTTTTTGTCCGGCGCGCCCCAAATAGCTTTGGGGGACGCGACTGGAGATGCTCTTAGTGTGGGCACCGCTGTATCAGGTATTTTCGAGCCTATCGCCTTCTCATCTTTTCACGCGTCGACGTCATTCTCGATGTCTCCCCTCAAAATTCCGGTCTCCGCCTCTTCTCTTCTTCCTCCGCCTCTCCAGGTCCTACCACCCTCCACTGCTATGGCCATTTCTCCTCTACGACCTGCACCACTGTGGCCTCCCGCGCGGTCATTCTGCCCCCTCCGTGTCTACCTTATACTGCCCAGGACCCGACAGTAGCGCCGGCCTCTTCAGTTATCTCCCAGGTCTCGTGCCGCTTGTGTCATCAACCCAGTCAGCCGCCACCATAGCTCCCTTGCCTGTCTCGATGGATACAACGATATGTTCCGCCAATCTGGAGGTCCAAGATTCTACTTGGATGGCTCCTCGGGGCGTGGGCCACCCTCTACCGTCTGGCCGTCGTGGCCTCTACTGAAGCATCCATCGGTGCCGCAATCCATCCCCTCCCGAGGCGGGTGGCAGCGCGTAGGAGGCCATCAGCTCCCTCATATCCCTCACGTGAGGTTGCATCAACCTCACCGATGGAGTGGGATGACTTAGCGCCTTCCCTGACGTTGCCATCGGTGCATCCGATGCAACACCCTGTCCATGTTAGGGCGCATAACATGGGTGCTGATGTGGGCTAGCATACGGATGCGAGGCACATGAGTTTCCTGGCGAATCCTAGGTTTACTGTTTTCTCCTTTGATATTTTTGTATACAGCTTGCTGCTTGATGTTTCTATTCTTATACTGTTTGATGTGGGTTGTCCTAATTTTCTATAGATTGGATGATTTTTTGTTTACGATTGCCAATTTATGCCTCTCTTTATAGGATGCTGACACCTCTCGCTTGTGATTTCTGCTATGCGGCTTCGGTAGCGGATTATATATGGATCATGTAGATGACGCGGTCGGTTTCCTCACAGGAGAAGGCTGCCCATCGAGGTTGTTGTTGAGCGTAGGTTGGCTCACATGAGGGGCTAGGTTGTTTTCCTTCCGCTAGGTATGGTTCATGTTTTACGAATCATATTGGAATCTGCATCTTACTGTTATATGTTTTCTGTAATATTATTTCAGGTGATGCAGAACTCACAAACATGCAGTCGTAGCCGTAGGCGCCCAATTCCTTTAAGTTTCATGTGAAAGTTAAAGCTAATTCCTTGAAGTTTCTTGTACAAGTTAAAGCTGGTTTCCTTGGTTCAGTGGAGCTCAAGGTCTGCAATAGTTGTTTCGGTTAGAGATATTTTGCCTGAATCTACTATGTTGTGATTTTCTGCGGCATAATTGAAAATGCTAAAGGATGACTCCATCAATGATTATTAGGTCCCATGGAGCAGACTTAGCCAAAGGCCAGTCTTGGTTTATCTCTATTGGATTGTTATATTAGTTGAACCAACAACAAATGTTGAAGGTTCTAGTCAGGATATGCCCAACAAGTGAAATGAAGTAGAGTTAGGGTGAGGAATTTGTGATATTAGTTAAGTTATTTTTACAGTTGTTGGTGGAACCATGTATTTGTGATACTTTGTTTATTAAAACAGTAAATGGAGATTGACCTATTGTAGAGCCAGCAAGAACTGAACCCCGAACTAGCACATATTGGTGCTTAGCATTCTTACAATTGTGTGTGTATTTGTGTTTTCTGATGATTTTCTATTGAGTGGCTTGAATGGTCGATCATGTTTTGCCTCATGTTGTTGGGAACTGACCATCTTCGCATGCTTATGCTCATTAATTTCTGACTTGAACTTTTCATCCCTCAGGAATTCGTTATGGCTTGGGTCATTTTTTAGAACTTTAATTGGAAACATCAAGTTGTTCATTGGCAGTACTCATTGTTTAATGATTGCTATTTCTACACATTGCTTGCGTAGTTTTTCTCTCTAATACTTTCAGTTATGGCTCATTTCACTGGTAGAAAAATGGCCTTCCGGGAAGCCCCATTAGTCGCCAAAATATAGGAACCGCGACTAATGGGGTCTTTAGTCGCGGTTCGGGTGGCGAACCGCGACTAAAGAGCTGGGCCCAGCGCGCTCGTTGGCCAGCTGGTGGACGGGAGGGGCTTTAGTCGCGGTTTGTCAGGCCAACCGCGACTAAAAGTCCCCGAAGGCCTTTAGTCGCGGTTGGCCAGGCCAACCGAGACTAAAGGCCCATCCCTATAAAAGGGCCTCAGCTCACAGCTCTTAGCCATTTGGTGCCACTTCTCTTCACAAGCTTCACAAGGGGGTGTAGGTTTGCTTTTGGTTCCTCTTATGCACACAAGGTGTTTGATAAAAATGCCCCAAGAGCATGAAACAAACATGATATGAAGTGTTGGAGCCACACTTGAGCTTCCTTATTTATTTTTTCCTCCTCGATCGCGGTTAGCAACTTGAACCTTTTCATGTGTCATTGATAAAATATGCGCATGTGTGTAGTTCATTGTTTAATTTATATTGTTTGTAGCTAGTTAGTTTAACAAATGCATGATGGTTAATTATATATTTTATATTATAATAATGCAGATGAATCGGCAATGGATATACGGTAACCGACTCACCGGCGAGTTCACTACGGGTTTGAAAGATTTCCTCGTAGCGGCTAATACGAACAAGCAGGGGGGTTTTGTTATCTGTCCATGTGTTAACTGTAAGAATCAGAAGGGTTACTCTTCCTCAAGAGATGTTCACATGCACCTGCTTCGGCACGGTTTCATGCCAAGCTATAATTGTTGGACCAAGCATGGAGAAAGAGGGGTTATAATGGAAGAAGATGAAGAAGGGGATGATTTCATCGATGAAAGCTATCTTGCTCATTTCGGTGATACTTTCATGGAGGATGCTCGAAGGTGAAGGGGAAGGTGAAGGGGAAGGTGAAGAAGAGGCACGTGATGAGCCCATTGATGATCTTGGTCGGACCATTGCTGATGCACGGAGACGCTGCGAAACTGAAAAGGAGAGGGAGAATTTGGATCGCATGTTAGAGGATCACAGAAAGGCGCCGTACCTCGGATGCGATGATGGTCTGAAAAAGCTGGGCCGCACACTGGATTTGCTGAAATGGAAGGCACAGGCAGGTGTAGCTGACTCGGCATTTGAAAACTTGCTGAAAATGTTGAAGAATATGTTTCCAAAGAATAACGAGTTGCCCGCCAGTACGTACGAAGCAAAGAAGGTTGTCCGCCCTCTACGTTTAGAGGTTCTCAAGATACATGCATGCATCAACGATCGCATCCTCTACCGCGGTGAATACGAGAATTTGAATGAATGCCCGGTATGCACCGCATTGCATTATAAGATCGAGGCGATGACCCCGGTGGCGATGTTGAGGGCCGAAACCCAGGAAGAGGGTTCCCGCCAAGGTGATGTGGTATGCTCCTATAATACCACGGTTGAAACGTCCGTTCGAGAACAAAGAGCATGCCAAGTTGTTGCGATGGCACAAAGAGGACCGTAAGTCCGACGGGGAGTTGAGACACCCCGCGGATGGAACGCAATGGAGAAAGATCGACGGAGAGTTCAAAGATTTTTCAGCTGACGCAAGGAACATAAGATTTGGTCTAAGTACGGATGGCATGAATCCTTTTGGCGAGCGTAGCTCCAGCCATAGCACCTGGCCCGTGACTCTATGCATCTACAACCTTCCTCCTTGGTTGTGCATGAAGCGGAAGTTCATTATGATGCCGGTGCTCATCCAAGGTCCGAAGCAACCCGGCAACGACATCGATGTGTACCTAAGGCCATTAGTTGATGAACTTTTACAGCTGTGGGGCAGACCCGGTGTCCGTGTGTGGGATGAGCACAAAGAAGAGGAATTTGACCTACGAGCGTTGCTTTTCGTAATCATCAACGATTGGCCTCGCTCTTAGTAACCTTTCCGGACTCGTCAAATAAGGGATACAATGCATGCACGCACTGCTTACATGAGACCGAAAGTGTACATTTGCCAAATTGTAAGAAGAACGTGTACCTTGGGCATCGTCGATTTCTTCCGAAAATTCATCCAAGTAAGAAAGAAAGGCAAGCATTACAACAAGCAAGGCAGCATCACCGGCCGAAGCCTCGCGGAACGTACTCGGTGCTGAGGTATTTGATATGGTCAAGGATTTGAAAGTCATCATTGGAAAGGGTCCTGGCGGACAATCGGTTCCGAAGGGAGCTGACGGGCACGCAGCCATGTGGAAGAAGAAATCTATATTCTGAGAGCTAGAATATTGGAAAGTCCTAGAAGTCCGCTCTGCAATCGACGTGATGCACGTTACGAAGAATATTTGCGTGAACCTCCTAAGCTTCTTGGGCGTGTATGGGAAGACAAATGATACAAAGGAAGCACGGCAGGACCAGCAACGTTTGAAAGACCCTGATAACCGGCATCCGGAATGGTTTCAAGGTCGTGCCAGCTACGCTCTGACCAAAGAAGAGAAGGTCATCTTTTTTGAATGCCTGAGCAGTATGAAGGTCCCGTCTGGATTCTCGTCCAATATAAAGGGAATAATAAACATGGCGGAGAAAAAGTTCCAAAACCCGAAGTCTCACGACTGCCACGTGATTATGACGCAATTGCTTCCGATTGCTTTGAGGGGGTCCTGCCGGAAAATGTTCGAGTAGCCATTGTGAAGCTATGTGCATTCCTCAATGCAATCTCTCGAAGGTAATCAATCCGAAGTTCTACCACGGTTACGGAACGATGTGGTCCAATGTCTTGTCGGCTTCGAGTTGGTGTTCCCGCCATCCTTCTTCAACATTATGACGCACCTCCCGGTTCACCTAGTCGAAGAGATTTCCATTCTCGGTCCCGTATTTCTACACAATATGTTCCCCTTCGAGAGGTTCATGGGAGTATTAAAGAAATATGTTCGTAACCGTGCTAGGCCGTAAGGAAGCATCGCCAAGGGCTATGGAAATGAGGAGGTAATTGAGTTTTGTGTTGACTTTGTTCCCGACCTTAAGCCGATTGGTCTTCCTCGATCGCGGCACGAGGGGAGACTAAGTGGAAAAGGCACGATCGGAAGGAAATCAACGATATGTATGGACGGCCATTCTCTCGACCGAAGCACACCACACAGCTCCGACCAATTCCAGCTTGGTGGCTCCGTACTTTGAGAAACACAAGAATATTTTACGCTCGGACAACCCGGGAAGCCCGAATCTCGGATTAGGAAGGCCCACATGGAGACTTTCGACGGTTGGTTGAGAAAACATTTAATGAATGACAATAAGGTTGTAGATCAGCTGTACATGTTGGCCAAGACACCATCTTCGACTATAACGACTTTCCAAGGGTACGAGATAAATGGGAATACATTTTACACGATCGCCCAAGATAAAAAGAGCACCAACCAAAACAGCGGTGTCCGCTTTGATGCAGCCACCGAGAATGGGCAAAAGGTCACATATTATGGTTACATAGAGGAGATATGGGAACTTGACTATGGACCCTCCTTTAAGGTCCCTTTGTTCCAGTGCAAATGGTTCAAGCTAACAGGAGGTGGGGTAAAGGTGGACCAGCAATACGGAATGACAATGGTGGATTTCAACAATCTTGGTTACCTTGACGAACCATTCGTCCTAGCGAAAGATGTCGCTCAGGTTTTCTATGTGAAGGATATGAGTAGCAAACCGAGGAAACGGAAAGATAAGAAAACGATCAGTACATCATGCGATGATCCAAAGCGCCACATTGTTCTTTCAGGGAAAAGAAACATCGTGGGAGTGGAGGACAAGACAGACATGTCAGAAGATTATAATATGTTTGGTGAAATTCCGCCCTTCAAAGTGAACACCGACCCAAGCATTAAGTTAAATGATGAGGATGCTCCATGGATACGGTCCAATCGTAAGCAAGCAGGGACACAAGGGAAGAAATGATGTGTAATAATTTATTGTACCAAACTTTGTTGAATGGATCATGTGAATTATATTATCCGTGATGTGTTCCGGTGTCCATTTTCGAATGATTCGATTGATTCGAGATAGCACCGATGATACATGAAATTTGGAGTGATTTAGTCATACTCCTGCCTAGGCGTATAATATGCATACTCGTAGTCTTCATAGTCGCCGCCGTTGTACCTGGTAGTCGTCGCCTTCTAAGTTGCCGCCGTCGTCGTCGCCGCTGTCGTCGCCGTCGTCGGGCGGCGCTCGTGGCTCGAACCGAGGGTAGCGCAGGCGGGGATATCGCCGGCCGTGATGTAGTCCATGACGCTCCGCGAGTCCGGCCGTACCACCATAGCCGACGGCCGGCCTCGTGGAAGTTCCCGGGAGGCAGACCGTCCTCCTCATACTCCGGCGAGCGCCCTCTCACGCCGATTGATGAAGAAGGCGTCCCAAGTATGCTGGTTATCGGGATGCCGGCGGGGATTCATCCGCTGCTCCGGCGTGAGGTCGAGGTAGTAGTGGTTCGTGATGGCCGCCCGGCGCGCAGCACTCCGAGGGAGGGAGGGACCGGCACGCCGCCGGCGCTAGGCTCCAGCCGCGCGGGGACGCGGTAGCCCGGTGGGCAAGGGTAGTTCGAGGCGCAAAGCTCCTCCACTCGCCGGTAGGTTAGAGTGGGTGCGGTGGAAGCCATGAGAGAGTGATGAGAGATTGTAGAGATGTGATAATGCTGGCCAAGCCGGGCTACATATATGTAGTGACAAATGGCGGGAAAAATGGGAGCGGGAAGACAGGAGGCGGGAAGAAAGTGGCGGGAAGAAAGAGGCGGGAAGACAGGAGGCGGGAAGAAAGTGGCGGGAAAAAAGAGGCGGGAAAAATGGGAGCGGGAAGACAGGAGGCGGGAAGAAAGTGGCGGGAAGAAAGAGGCGGGAAGACAGGAGGCGGGAAGAAAGTGGCGGGAAGAAAGAGGCGGGAAAAATGGGAGCGGGAAGACAGGAGGCGGGAAGAAAGTGGCGGGAAGAAAGAGGCGGGAAGACAGGAGGCGGGAAGAAATTGGCGGGAAGAGCGGGTCGGCGGAAAGACAGAGGCGGGAAGAGGGGGCCGGCTGAAAGACAGAGGCGGGAAGAGGGGCCGACGGAAAGACAGAGGCGGAAAGAGGGGGCCGGCGCCGGAAGACAGAGCCTCCTCCTTCGAATCCGGCCATGTATCCGCGCCGGAAAGACGGAACCACTTTATTGAACAAAAACAACCGACAACAACTTTATAAACTAAATTTAAACTGATAGAACCGACAACGACTTTATTGAAATTACAATAAAATAGATAAATTACTAGTCTAGTCTCTACTCGTCGTCGGAGGTTGTCTCCGTCCAAATGTCATCCCACCGAGGGTCGTTTTCGGTCCAAGTTGTATTCCGATTCTCGAGCTCGAAGGCGGCGACGGCCCGATGGTGGCGCCTGTTGGACCTGCGTTGTGCCCTAAGGTTAGCAAAGAACGCGTCGGTGTTGTCGACATCGTTGGGGAAGCTGCGCCCTCCACCGGCGCATCAACCGCTCGTCGCGCTCGGCGATGGCGCTCCTGCGCTGCAACCGGCGGTGCCGGCGACGGTCCTCGTCGTCGACGAGGCACGGCGGTGGCGCGAGGAACTCCGCCTCCTCTAGCGATTCAACATCCGGGAAGTTCATGTCGCGCCCTGGCAGCCGAAAGCGCCACGCCGCCGCGTCGTAAGCGCGCGCCGCCAGCTCCGGCGTGTTGTACGTGCCGAGGGTGAGGCG
This sequence comes from Lolium rigidum, assembly GCF_022539505.1. Classification (NCBI taxonomy): domain Eukaryota; kingdom Viridiplantae; phylum Streptophyta; class Magnoliopsida; order Poales; family Poaceae; genus Lolium; species Lolium rigidum. The sequence goes on from NC_061513.1 coordinate 87,002,562, forward strand.
GAAGCCACCGGCGCGTATCTCGGCGGTGAACCTATGATGTCTACGGGAGCTTCTATTCTTGTAGACAGTGTTGGGCCTCCAAGAGCAGAGGTTTGTAGAACAGCAGCAAGTTTCCCTTAAGTGGATCACCCAAGGTTTATCGATCTCAGGGAGGAAGAGGTCAAAGATATCCCTCTTAAGCAACCCTGCAACCACAAAGCAAGAAGTCTCTTGTGTCCCCAACACACCTAATAAGTGCACTAGTTCGGCGAAGAGATAGTGAAATACAGGTGGTATAAATAAGTATGAGCAGTGGCAACGGCACCGGAAAAGTGTTTTGCCCGGGACGAGTAAACAAGCAGTAGTAACGCAGCAGTAGTAACGCGGTAGAAACGAGTAAACAAGCAGCGATAGCGATATTTAGGAACAAGGCCTAGGGATTATACTTTCACTAGTGGACACTCTCAACTTTGATCACATAACGGAATAGATAAATGCATACTCTACACTCTCTTGTTGGATGATGAACACCACTAATTGCGTAGGATTACACGAACCCTCAATGCCGGAGTTAACAAGCTCCACAATATTCAATGTTCATATTTAAATAACCTTAGAGTGCATGACAGATCAACACAACTAAACCAAGTACTAACATAGCATGCACACTGTCACCTTCACACTATGTAGGAGGAATAGATCACATCAATACCATCATAGCAATAGTTAACTTCATAATCTACAAGAGATCACAATCATAGCCTACGCCAAGTACTAACACGGATGCACACACTTGTCACCATTACACCGTGCGGGAGGAATAAAACTACTTTAATAACATCACTAGAGTAGCACATAGATAAATTGTGATACAAAACACATTGCAATCATAAAGAGATATAAATAAGCACTTCACTATGCCATTCATAACAGTGAATAAGTATTCCGTGAAATATAGCCTAAGAGACCCACACGGTGCACACACTCGTCACCTTTACACACGTGGGACAAGGAGTCTCCGGAGATCACATAAGTAAAACCCACTTGACTAGCATAATGACATCTAGATTACAAGCATCATCATATGAATCTCAATCATGTAAGGCAGCTCATGAGATTATTGTATTGAAGCACATAGGAGAGAGATTAACCACATAGCTACCGGTACAGCCCCGAGCCTCGATGGAGAACTACTCCCTCCTCATGGGAGACAGCAGCGTTGATGAAGATGGCGGTGGTGTCGATGGAGGAGCCTTCTGGGCACTTCCCCGTCCCGGCGGCGTGCCGGAATAGAGACTCTTGTCCCCCAGATCTTGGCTTCGCGATGGCGGCGGCTCCGGAAGGTTTCTCGTACCGTGGCTTTTCCGTCTCGAGGTTTTAGGTCGGGGACCTTTAAATAGGCGAAGAGGCGGAGTCGGAGGGGCGACGAGGCGGTGACACAATAGGGGGCGCGACCCGAGGCCCCGGCCGCGCCGCCCTATCATCCGGGCCCACCGGGGCTCCCTCCGGTGGCTCTCGGGTGTTCCGGAAGCTTCGTGGAAAAATAGGATGCCTGGGCGTTGATTTCGTCCGATTCCGAGAATATTTCCTTACTAGGATTTCTGAAACCAAAAACAGCGTAGAACAACGAAGCGGCCCTTCGGCATCTCGTCAATAGGTTAGTTCCGGAAAACGCATAAATATGACATAAAGTATGCATAAAACATGTAGATATCATTAATAATGTGGCATGGAACATAAGAAATTATCGATACGTCGGAGACGTATCAGCATCCCCAAGCTTAGTTCCTGCTCGTCCCGAGCAGGTAAACGATAACAAAGATAATTTCTGGAGTGACATGCCATCATAACCTTGATCATACTATTGTAAACACATGTAATGAATGCAGCGATCAAAACAATGGTAATGACATGAGTAAACAAATGAATCATAAAGCAAAGACTTTTCATGAATAGCACTTCAAGACAAGCATCAATAAGTCTTGCATAAGAGTTAACTCATAAAGCAATAAATCAAAGTAAAGGTATTGAAGCAACACAAAGGAAGATTAAGTTTTAGCGGTTGCTTTCAACTTGTAACATGTATATCTCATGGATATTGTCAACATAGAGTAATATAACAAGTGCAATATGCAAGTATGTAGGAATCAATGCACAGTTCACACAAGTGTTTGCTTCTTGAGGTGGAGAGAGATAGGTGAACTGACTCAACATAAAAGTAAAAGAAAGGTCCTTCAAAGAGGAAAGCATCGATTGCTATATTTGTGCTAGAGCTTTGGTTTTGAAACATAAAGAGAGCATAAAAGTAAAGTTTTGAGAGGTGTTTGTTGTTGTCAACGAATGGTAGTGGGCACTCTAACTACCTTATCAACCAGACTTTCAAGAGCGGCTCCCATGAAGGACGTTATCTCTACCAGCGAGGTAGATCATCCCTCTTCTCTTTTGTTTACACATGTACTTTAGTTTCATTATTTATGGATGACACTCCTCCCAACCTTTTGCTTACACAAGCCATCGCTAACCGAATCCTCGGGTGCTTTCCAACAATCACATACCATGAAGGAGTGTCTATTTGCAAAATTAAGTTGCTTACTGATGAATCAGAGCAAAACATGTGAAGAGAATTATTAATGAAAGTTAATTAATTGGGGCTGGGAACCCCATTGCCAGCTCTTTTTGCAAAATTATTGGATAAGCGGATGTGCCACTAGTCCATTGTGAAAGTCTGTCAAAAGTAAATGACAAGATTGAAAGATAAAACACCACATACTTCCTCATGAGCTATAAAACATTGACACAAATAAGAGGTGATAAATTTTGAATTATTTAAAGGTAGCACTCAAGCAATTTACTTTGGAATGGCGGAGAAATACCATGTAGTAGGTAGGTATGGTGGACACAAATGGCATAGTGGTTGGCTCAAGGATTTGGATGCATGAGAAGTATTCCCTCTCGATACAAGGTTTAGGCTAGCAAGGTTATTTGAAACAAACACAAGGATGAACCGGTGCAGCAAAACTCACATAAAAGACATATTGTAAACATTATAAGACTCTACACCGTCTTCCTTGTTGTTCAAACTCAATACTAGAAATTATCTAGACTTTAGAGAGACCAAATATGCAAACCAAATTTAGCAAGCTCTAGGTGTTTCTTCATTAATAGGTGCAAAGTATATGATGCAAGAGCTTAAACATGAGCACAACAATTGCCAAGTATCAAATTATTCAAGACATTTTAGAATTACTACATGTAGCATTTCCCGATTCCAACCATATAACAATTAACGAAGCGAGTTTCAACCTTCGCCATGAACATTAAAAGCTAAGAACACATGTGTTCATATGAACCAGCGGAGCGTGTCTCTCTCCCACACAAGCATTTATTCAAACAAAAACAAAAACAAAAACAAACAGTACGCTCCAAGTAAAGTACATAAGATGTGACCGAATAAAAATATAGTTTCAAGAGAAGGAACCTGATAAGTTGTCGATGAAGAAGGGGATGCCTTGGGCATCCCCAAGCTTAGATGCTTGGGTCTTCTTAAAATATGCAGGAATGAACCACGGGGCATCCCCAAGCTTAGAGCTTTCACTCTCCTTGATCATATTGTATCATACTCCTCTCTTGATCCTTGAAAACTTCCTCCACACCAAACTCGAAACAACTCATTAGAGGGTTAGTGGACAATAAAAATTAACATGTTCAGAGGTGACACAATCATTCTTAACACTTCTGGACATTGCATAAAGCTACTGGACATTAATGGATCAAAGAAATTCATCCAACATAGCAAAAGAGGCAATGCGAAATAAAATGCAGAATCTGTCAAAACAGAACAGTCCGTAAAGACGAATTTTATTGAGGCACCAGACTTGCTCAGATGAAAATGCTCAAATTGAATGAAAGTTGCGTACATATCTGAGGATCACTCACGTAAATTGTCATAATTTTCTGAGTTACCTACAGAGAATTAGGCCCAGATTCGTGACAGCAAAGAAATCTGTTTCTGCGCAGTAATTCAAATCTAGTATGAACCTTACTATCAAAGACTTTACTTGGCACAACAATGCAATAAAATAAGATAAGGAGAGGTGGAAATTCAATTCGGCTCCCGGGTGCGTATGCTCCCTCTACCAAGAAAACATATTTTGAAGTGTGGAAAAATTTTGACAAAAAATTCTACATTTACATGTTCATAATATATGTGTGTGCGTCAAGTTTCATGAAAAAATAATATTTTTTGTGGTCTATGTAAAAAAGAGAAAACTTATCCTGTGAAAAGCATTGTTTTTAGCACTGAATTTTGTCTTTTTTACACACGTCACATGATAAGTTTAGTTTTTATGAAACAACTTTGTGAGCGCTTAGCACGTGAAGATGTACGTGCAAATTTTTTGTTTCAATTTTTTGAAATTTAAAATATGTGTAAGATGCATTTCAAAATATAGGGAGCATATGCTCCCATGTTCCAAAACACCATTCCCAGAGAGAGGTTGCTACAGTAGTAACAACTTCCAAGACACAAATATAAAATAGAGGTACTGTAGCAAAATAAACACATGGGTTATCTCCCAAGAAATTCTTTCTTTATAGCCATTAAGATGGGCTCAGCAGTTTTAATGATGCACTCGCAAGAAATAGTAGTTGAAGCAAAAGAGAGCATCAAGAAGCAAATTCAAAACAAATTTAAGTCTAACATGCTTCCTATGCATAGGAATCTTGTAAATAAACAAATTCATGAAGCATAATGCAACAAGCATAGAAAGATAAAACAAGTGCAGCTTCAAGATTTTCAGCAAAAAGAGAGGTGTTTTAGTAACATGAAAATTTCTACAACCATATTTTCCTCTCTCATAATAACTTTCACTGAAGGTAAAGTCAAGATTCCTTAGCGGAGTTCGATATGTGCAACTTAGTTTATATATGCTGCATCACTGAAAGTTGTAGATATTGCGTTTTTTCAGGTGTGTTCACTACCCATCCTGTGTCCATCAGATAGTTGCAAAGAACAACTTCATGGCAGTAACAATTTTACCTTCAAATGTGTTGATGGTATTCTTTTAGATGATAAAATCTTTTTGCTGGTTTTGTCTGCAACAATAAGTTTCTTCGTTGACTCTTAGTATTAAGAGTGGGATGTAATTTGGTCAATATAGGACATAATAGTATCACTGATATTTTGGATGATAGTGCATGTCTGCCTTCCTGTTTTATTTTAATGATCACTTTCAGAAAACGTTGACTAGACTCCCTGGTCTTATGATCTTGCGCTCGATTCTTGATATATCTCTTAATTTGACATATCATCTTTTGTGTCGTCTACTATTTAGTTTGACCTTAGCAATGTAATTCCTGTGTGTGCCCATGCTGCATAGTTTTTTTTTCTTTTCAGTGTGACATTGATGCCTTTCTGTCCAGCTAGATAAACAATTTGAACTCGGACCTTTGAGATAGACTTCATATAGTCGGTTCCTTTTATACATCTAAGATTTATGCTCTTTTATACATTGATTAGGAAAAATCTGGAACTGTAGGTCATGTAGATGCTCTGATGTGATCTAGTTGTTTAGACAATTTGCAAACTTCGTTAAGCTAAGATATGTGCTCTTTTATACATTGATTGATTAGGAAAACTCTAGAACTGTAGACAATGTACATGCTGTGATATGATATAACTGGTCAGATAATTTGTAAACTTCGTTACAAGGTCATACATGCTGATTATTTATCTTGAGCTCTTGTTGTTGCTTCACGTTTTTTTAGATACACAATAGCTAGCATACAACCATGACCATTTCGTGTAACACCCCGGCCACCCACCCACCCCCCCCCCTCCCCTCCCCGGCCAGGCCTGTTTCTCCTGGCAATTCTCTAGACTAGCCTCACAGACCAACACATGTTTTTTCTGCGCCCTTTATGCTCACTTATGCACAGCCCGAAAGGACTTTCCGGTCGATCACCTTTCCTCAAATCGCTCCGGACCAAGCACACTTAATCTAGAGTTATTTGGAGATGAGCTTCTGGGGAAAAAGTTGCACTTGTTGATATGAATATCCTATCAATCCTGTTGAGCCAACTAGGATATCACAGTCTGTGCATACAAAATTATAAGCGATTTGCATCCCCTCAAATAGGTAATTGGTGCCAATTCAAAGATTAAAACTTCTTGAAACCTACATGTTTAAACATGATTAGATGACATAGGTTTCTATTTTCCAATATAGATGCATTATGAACAATGGTTCAATACCAAGAACAATATTTGTGAGGGATTTCTGTTATTTATTAGCTGCTAATTTATGGAGAAACATTGGAGATGATCTGCTCTAATCTTTGGCCCGCTGTATATTTATGTTTCATAGTGGACACAATTCCTTTACTTCTTGGGGGCTATTGTGCAATTAAATTCACAATGGAGTATAGTTGATATATTCTTTATGCAAAATCTTATACTACTTTTCTTTAAGATATCGCTCTTCAGACTGCCTTGAAGAAATATTATATTCTATTGTCTCTGTTTCACTAAGCATTCTCACACTTCTTTTCCTTTGCTAATAAAAAGGGCTTCTAGATGGTTGATGCAAACTTTCACTTGTTCCTCCCACCGCGACTGCGCTGACTAGATCGGGCAAGACCTGTCCCCTCCCGGTAACAAACCATTAAGTTGCTTCTCCCCCATGTCTCCCTCTCCTCTGTATGCAGATCATAAAAACAGAAGCGGTGTCAGCGGAAAATAACATGAAGCTGCAGTGACATGTGGTGTTCATCATCCAGGGGTGGAAGATGAATGAGCTTGCTTCCATCGGATCTGCCCAGAACGGGGTCACTGCAGATCGTGTGCGAGGATACATGGAAGGCCAGCAACCGTTTTTCTCCCTCCGAGGGTGCCTCCCTAACTTGAGAACAGAAGACAAGGGAGAAGCTAAGCAAACGAAATAGACATCTTGCGCGGAACTTTTAATCCACTAAGTTCAGTCGCCAAATAACATATATAGTACCACTACCTGTATATCCTGTTACGCGTGTTGTAAAATAATTGAATACACCACTGCAGTTTTTCTATGTGATAAACTAGACTGTTGTTGCTTCTGTTTTATACAAGGCGGCTGACATGCAGCAGATGTCAGAATAGAATAGGTACCAACAGATCATGAACTGATTATTGTTGTTCCGACCTTTTGCAGGACTACTGATATGCAATGAGCATCAAAGTGGCGCCCAGAAAAGAGAACCACATCTGGTACTTACGCTGATTACCGATACGGGCTTAACTCAGCGCTCTTCAGATCATCAGTTATACATTCAAAGGCAACTAAACTACTATACATGCAAAAAGTAATAACAACACAAGCGCGGCGTATCGAAGTAACTGGTTGATTCATATACGGCTTTGAAATGTTACAAGACAACCGAGTAACTATAATTATTGAGAGCAATATGCACAACCTCAAAAAAAATTACCCTAACAAAGAAGGACACGCGCAAGATTACTTGGGGATAAGCAGGCGGACGAGATCGCAGGCGACATCGCAACGCTCCGTCATCTGGCGATCGATATCGGTGACGGGGGACCTTTTGCTGATCCCCTTGAATGCATTCTCGCACACATCGCCGGCATCCTTAGCGCCCGAGATGAGCTTCCACGCGCCGGTGTAGGCCCCAGAGTCGAACCATGGGCGAGCGTCGATGGCAAGGTCACTGGCGGCTTTCTCGTAGGCCCCGAGGCAGACGCCGAGCAGCGCATCTCCCACGGGAGTACCCCGGCTATTCTTGGCCGCTTCCGCGATGACCTCGCCGTTGTGCTCGGCGGTGTCGGTGGCGATCTGCAGCGCGATGCTGGCGAGGTCGTGCTCGGTGGATGCCTTGGCGCTCCGTGGGTCGGCTCTCAGCACGGCCACGCATTGGGATGGGTTTTTGGTCTTCTTGCATGTGCTGGAGATGAAGCCAGGGTCAGCGTGGGCGGTGAACACGGCGGCGAGCACGACGAGAACCATAGCCACGGACATCGTCGCTGCCCTCGCCATGGTGCTGGTATGCAGTTTTGCGCTTCTTATGTTGGTGCAGCTAGCGCAGGGCAACTCACATGTATATGGACGCTACACGGGATCGAGAAAATCCTTCTGATATACGATCCTCCTTAATTACACTATATCAATTCCGTTTGTTTGCTGGAATGTACTAATACAGTACCAAATCAAATCAAATTACTAATGAAGGATACGAGTAAATCATATGAGTAAATGAAGGATCAACAAGAATACCAGCAAATAAAAATGCTACTTACTCTTATTGAACGAATAAGTATCAATCTATCAAGGGACTTCTTTTTTTGATAATTCGGCAAGAGCTTCACAATGTTGCCACTGCCAAATCTGAAGCATAGCATAATTTGGAATCCGAGTTAAATTTGGCAAAAGCTCTACAATATCGCCAAGGCCAAATTTCTGTATTGTGTGCCACACCGACTAAAATATGACAAAAAGGATCATATCTTTCCCTACCTCAGGCAACAATGTATGAACTACCCTCGCATATTATATTTCAGAATAAAAGATAAAATTACAAATTTGGCATCGAAGCAAGATGTTGCCCCGGTTTCCAGTATTGGCCATTTGGAATTTCCCCTGACAAATTGGGAGTTAGTTCCAAAAGTTAAATAGTCAATTTGTAACATTTGGTTACGCATTGTGGGTGCCCAAGATGCCAAATCTGAAACATAGCAAAATTTGGCATCAGAGTTAAATTTGGCAAGAGCTCTACAGTGTTGCCAAGCCCAATTTTTTTATTGGAGGTGAGTATTTGTCAGTTGACTGAGAAATAACTCCATTCTCACTCACATGATCAAATCTCAGTTGCAACTGATGACTAGCACGGATCACGAAGAAAATCTAGCGGTCTAGAGCATTTGCAACTCCACTTGCCACTAAAAAAGCTCAATTGCAACTAAACTTGTAACTCATATGCACGAATCAAACGGTGTAGGACTTGACTGAGCACGAACTTAGTTCTAGCAAATCCCAATATAATGTTGGCCAAATTTATTAAGGATATCGGTACATAGACACAGAAAATCAGTTTTTCACACACGACCCACTTGATAAGGATTAAGGAAGGTTCTAAGTTGTTACTCCCATGGTTCAATCTTCAGCTGCAAATCTGCCATGACTAGGTCGATTTTCTATATAATTCAAGATCAAACGGGATGATATAATATGCCAGGCCAAAGAAAGAGATTTTTTGATAAGAAAAATATATTAATATCATGAAGATATTAATTACACCAAGCCTCTACGATGACGCAATGCCCTAATGACAATATAGAAGCACATTGCCAAAAAATAAAGAAGAATTATAAAAAATAAAAGTTTCGCTGCAGCAATCTATTTCATGTAGCAGTACGCCAAACACCACCAAGACATCACTAGAAATCCATCATCTTCGAAATCAATGCCTCTAATAAGGAAACGGTGCATAAGCATTGTCGTCGCCCTAATTAGTGATCATAGGTTTTCACCCAGGAGAAAGTCCACACTCTCAAAAACAATGCCTTCAACTAGGCTATTATCAGGCGCAACCAATTAAGTCACACCTTGGATTTTCACCCTGAAGATTAGACTGTGAACTTCTCATGTGTTGTCGCCTCCACTTGCCAATGCCGCGCTCCAAATCGAAAATTACCAAGCCAATTCCTCATTGCCACAAGGGCTAGAACCACCATTACTAGTCCTCAGATTTTGCGTTCATGTCATTCTCTAGCACTGACTTCACCATGGAACTAAAGACATGTCATAGATAGTAACAAGTTGCAGAGCTTCACATCGGTCCCTCTGAAACCAAATGGTCCGAAAACACGGTTGCGCGTGACCGAATCCCATCCGATCCGACAATTTGCAGGCATGAGTTGCCAGTCGAGTTCACCGGCAGAGCCTTTCGGAACTCGATAATTTGGCCAGGTTAATGCGAACAACCATCAAGCAAATCTTTGTCTTGGCGCAAGAGGAATCATAGGACCGCCGCTTTTGTTCAGTTGGCCGACCACCTCTGGCGGAGGAGCAGGCCGCCACCACCATGCCCGGGGCCGACGCTCAAGCCTTCCTCATGTTATGGGGATGAACCCATATCATCTATGTGTGCTGACGTCGGAGACAACAAGTTGTTGCAGGGGACATCAGAGTTTAGGGTTTGGTCTGTCCAAACCCATCTAGGATCAACACAGGCCGGCTCGCACCTCCATCGCTAGCAGCTGGCCACCTGCACCACCCACCACTGCAGCTCAATGAAACGTGCCAGCCCGTAGCACCGTCGTTGAAGAAGAACGGATGGACGCCGCTGTCTCTATCCAGATCTTGGCCAAGGAAGAACCGTCGTCACCGCGCCACTAGGGCTTTGCCTGGCGGTGTTCGCGGCAACCGTGGCGTGCGTGTGTGGACTAGAGGAGAGGAGGAGGTGGCTGCCCGATGCGTCCCGACGTGCCCGCACAGGTTTAGAGGCGCTTGTTTCTGTTTTGCCTCCAGTGCACGAACTAAAGTGGTAAAGTTAAATGAAACAACCAAAATAATTTTTTGCATGTAAAAGGGGATATATTAGGAGTATTGGTAACAAGGATGTCCTGGTCGCACCTAAAGAATACACTCAATCAGGCTTGGCGTTCTAGGTTTTCCAAAATTTTGGATCAGGTAATTTGGGATAAAATAATTTTGAGTTTCCAAATTTGACACCTGGAATTTGTGTAGAAAATTTGCTACCCGGCAATTCGGGTACTCGGAAATTCGGGTTTAGCTTCAGGTAATCCCAAAATGCCCGAATTACAAAGAACCGAGAAAAAAATTGCCAGCAAAAGGCACCGCAGCTTGCCCCCTCCACGGTCAACCGGAATTGCAGCTTGCCCCTCCACGATCATTCTAGTGCAACCATTTCAGGAGACGCGACATTAGGGAAGTTAGAGATGTCGTCTCATCGCGTCGAGAAGATGAGCAGCGACCTGTTGCAGGCCATGAGGCAGAAGGTAAGGACGGCAGCACGACGATGCGATGGGGCCTGGGAGGGGAGGGTGGGAGAGCCGGCGGCCTCAACAGCGATCGGTAGCCGCATCAGACGGCGATGGATCGATGCGGCCGTGGTGTTGTGGGGCAGTGGCAACTGAGACTGGGAGCGAGGGCCACTAAGAGCATCTCCAGCCGCGTTCCCCAAAGCGTCCCCGAACCGCGCCGAATTGATCGTTTGAGGGACGTGTTTTGTTCGTGCCGCCTTTGGGGGACGTCGCTCCCCAGCCGTGTCCCCCAAACGCCTCCCCCAAACATTTAAAATACTTTTTTTGATATTTTTATTTCAATTTCCACAAACTAATACATAATTTGGAACGTGGTTTACACGAATACACAGTTTGGAACATGGTTTTCCACAAACTAATACATAGTTTGAACTGTCATGGACACAAATATAAAATTTTGTAAAGAAACTAAACCTAACTAGGCCGTGCATCGAAGGTTTCCTTTGTTCGCTGCTAAGAAAGAACACTCGAGGGCACACTCAGTCACCTAAACTGGAAAATCCAGCGGGAGGATGGTACCCTTGTTGGTTCTACCGATGAGGCGAACATCCAGAAACTTCCGTGCACGTGTTCGCTGCGAAGAAACAACACTCAGTCGTCCTCCTCGTCGGTGCTATCGCCGTGGTAGTTCCAGCGGCAGCGCGTCTCGTCAAAGACCTTGACGCTCATGTCCCTGTCGCCGAAGTAGGAGAACAGGAGGATGAAGCCGGCTTCGAGGCTGTGGTGCCGCGCGAACTTCTCCCAGCCGATGTTGAGGTACATCTTGCCGCGAGCGTCGTAGATCACGTCGACGATCCACCGGTAGTAGCCGCACGCAGCCTCCCGCAGATGCATCGTGCGCGGGCGGTCGTCGCCGGCGACGTAGTCGGCGAAGGAGTCCGGCAGCCTCTGGATGCCGCGCAGATCGCCCTTGAGGACGAGGACGAACTCGAACAGCACGTCCGGCTCCACGTCCATCTCCGACGATGAAGACGACGGCGTGGGAGGCAACGGCGAGCATTCACCTCTGCCGCGGCCACGACCACGACCACGACCACGGCCGCGAGGTCGGCCTCCGCCTCTACCAGACATAGCGTCGAGTCTTTTTGAGATGGTGGCGGCTAGGATTTGGGAGAAAGGCGCTAGGGTTTGTGTGTGAGAGGGACGATGAGAGGCGTCCCTTTTATAGGCCGGAGGGAGGCGGAGGAGCGGTGGCGCTCATTAACAACGGCACGCAGAGCTAGGCGCGACGGGACGCGTCGCTGCGGCTCTGCGGGAACTGCACCGTCGCTGCGCGCCAATAACTTCCGTCGTGAGGTAGGCGACGGTTAGGTTAAAATTTATTGAGCCGCTGACGAGTCGGCCCCGCCACTCCCCGCCTCGCTTTTCGGTGTGTCCGGCGTCCCCGGTGCGTCCCCTGTGGGACGGGGACGGGCTCGGGACGCCGGACACCGTATCGGAGCGCGCCGGACAAAAATGGGTTTTGGAGGACGCGGCTGAAACGGTTTTTTGGGGGACGCTTTGGGGACGCGGCTGGAGATGCTGTAAGACCAGGAGCGAGGAGATGGGTCAGGACGAGAGTGGGGCACACACACACGGTAGAGTTTGCACTTTGCGGGGATATATTGGGCTGGGCCACAGGTTTCTGCGAGACATTTATTGGGCTCTCGTGTTTAGTTCGGACTTCTAACCCGAATTACCTGAATTAAATTCAGGTATTCAGAAGTGCTTCACGATGCGATACTTGGGTTTTTCATGTTTGGGAAATTCAGGATCGGGTTCAAGAAATTCAGGTTTAGGGTTTAGGATTTTATGCGCAGCATATAACAAACAAGAAACACTTAGGGACTGAAATTGGTGTGCCCACGGGTATTTAGCTGAAAGTTCAAACTAAATACCAATGGGCACACTAATTTTACATCCGTTCCAAGTGGGGCTGGGTGATGTAGTTGTAAGACAGAACAGTTAACCAACCTTGACATATTGGGCCAATAATTTACAAAAAGATCGATCAGGTGCATCCAAACTATTTTTCATATAGGCTCAAGCCAACGCTGGCAGGTTTATGTAAAAATATATGCCTAAAAGCGTTGCTATCGAAAGGTAAAATGAGTCAAACAGAAGGCCTTGCACAATACTAGTACGATTCAGATAATTTTATTCAGAGCTGTATTTAGAACAACTTGCAAGAAGCAGATTTATTCTTGATAATATACTCAACAGAACAAGTGGAAGCATGTCCGACTGTCAGCAATATCCACACCATATCTGCATAAGCTTGCACAGTTGGGACGTCCCTGAAATTAGCAGATTGAAATTTATCAGCTCCCTACAAACAAATGACGAAACAAGGCTGTGAAGAACATTTGTCCAGTCTCAAGAAATGCACGATGAACAATTATCTAATTAGGAATTTGCTAGTTCTCAGCTAGCTGAGAACTAATTTCGTGCTCAATCAAGTCTTACACCATTCAATTTGCATGTAACCATGAGTTGCAACATTAGTTACAACTAAACTTGGATAACATCATCTAACTGATAACAAAATTAGTTGTGCAAGAACTGGGGGGACCAAGGGAGTGGTGAGCATCTTTGTGTGTCTACATCACAAGGTTGTTAATGATCGAAAACATCGCACATGGTATGTTCTTTCGAAACAAGGCACAATCTTAATGCTCCGGTAAGCGGAACACGCATACTTTCTTCGTCCATAAAAGGATGTCGGAGATTTATCTAAATTCGGACGTATCTATACACTAAAATTGTCTAGATACATCTAAATTCATTAATTTAGAAAAACTTATAACATCTTTCTAATTGAAAGAGATATTAATTTTGATTGATGGGATTCAACGTCTAACAGAGGACAGTCTATTTCATTGGATGGTATATATACAAAATCAAACAGAGGGCAGTCTTTACCTTAGGCGCCTGCACCGCCCTCGACAGGCTTGAACTCCTTAAGCTCCTTAAAGTTCTCCCATTGCTTCTCCCACACCTTAGCCTCATAGAGCTTCTTGGCCCCTCCTTCGTTGACCTGAACCGTAATGTGATACATCGTGCCAGCAACAACCTGCTGCTTAACCTTCACCACATTCTCGAACTCCAGCAGAGCATTCTGCACAGGGCAGCGCCACCAAGATAATTAGTTCAACTAAAATGCTCCGTTGACATGGGGAAAAGTACCAATCCGGTAAATCTAGGAGGAGCGACTTTGATTGCTACGCTATATGGTCACGGTTACACATCTAATTGGACAGATTCGTGTGATTTAAAGAACTAAAAATTGATGTTCTTCGCAAAAGGGAAAGTCGAATTTAATAGTATACTAACTTTGATCTCCAACACCAAAATTAACTTAGATTGATGTGTTACTTGCAAAGCTAGAGAGGATCGTTGACCAAAGATGTGTCGATCGAGGCATCAGGCTGTTGAACACAGATTCAGTTCACTAGAGAGAGGAGAGGGGAGAAGGTCCAGCAGGAGGGTTCGAGGGGGCTTACGGCCTTGTTGTTGTGCTCGTTGACGGCGTAGCGGGCGAGGTCGACGATGTGGAGGTCGTTGTCCTGCCCCGCCGGCGAGTCCTTGATGCCGCCGACCAGCGCCCCGTCAGCCATGCCCGCCTCCTCGGTCTGGGTCTGAGTAAACGGTAAGACGATGGCGAGCAGTAAGAGCAGGGCAGCAACCGATCCCAGGACTCGATATTTCGAAACCTCCATGGATCCGGGTCGGGATTTATAGCGGAGGAGATTGGGCTGGCCCGATATTGGGGGAGGACACGACTCGTCGCCGATATTATTGTGCAGGGACAGGCGATGCGGTGGAAGCTTGGACGGGGCACGCGACCGGAAGGAGCAGGGCTGTAGGCGTCCTGCATCGTCTGGTCTGGCACGTCCGCCGACAGCACGTTCGTTTTCCGCAAACTCGCAAGGGTTAAGGGCATCTCCAACCACGCGACCCAAACCGCGCCCGCGCGTCCGTTTGGTCGAGCCGGACAAAAACGCGGTCCAGCGCGGGGACGCACCGCAAAAGCGGACGGCTGCGGCGTCCGGAACGACGCAAACCCGGCCCAAATCTGGGCTAGGTTTGCGTGGCCGCGGATGGCACGCGTCGTCCGCTCGCGTCCGGGGGCTGGTCGCCTCGTCTCCCTGGGGCCCACCTGTCGGTGACCAGGGAGTCTATTAAATGGGGACTGGAGGGGATCTGGCCCTCCACTCCACTCCCCGCAGCGAAACCGTCGCCATGGCCAAGCGACGGTTCGCTTCCGCCAACGACGACGAGGCGAGCAGCAGCCGCCGTCGCCCGCCGGCGCCGCGGAAGAAACCGAGGCGGCCTCCACATCGGAGAGGCCGCCCGCGGCGGTGCGGCATTGCCGCAACCGCCGCCTCTCCCGCTCGAAGCCGAAGCCCGAGTCCTCGGAGGAGGACCCGGACCTCCGCGCCGCGCCGATGATCTCGGCGGCGGAGGAGGAGGCGAAATGGCCGCACCTCCATGCGGCCATTCGCACCTCCGAGATGGAAGAGGCGGCCCGGCGGGGAGGTCGAGGAGGCGGAGGGCTGGGAGCTCTACGCCCGGGCCCGCCGGGCGCGACGGGAGGAGGAGGAGGCGGCGCGGCCGGAGGAGGCCGGGCGCCGCGCCGACGAGGAGCGCCGCGAGGAGCGGCGGCGGCGGAGGCCGAGCGCCGCGCGGCGCGAGCGGCGGCGCCGGGAGGCCGAGCGCCGCGCTCGGCGGAGAGGCGGCGGCGCCTCGTGGAGGAGGCGCCGCTCCGTGCGCCGCCGCAGCCTCGGGTGGCTCCGGACCCCCACTCGCCGTGGGAGGAGGCCCTGTGGTCTCCGTGGCCGGAGTCCCCGGCGCGGTCGAGCCACAACAGCGCCTCGCCGCCCGGGGACGTCGTCCACGACGACAACGTCGCCGACGACGCCCACAGGAGCTAGGCGGCGCACCGGCGGCCACCGCGCCGCCGACCAAACCCTAATAGAGAGTTTTTAGTTTATATTTAAAAGCCCATATAGGGGCTTCTTTTGTTAGTTATTTGCCCAAAATAGGGCTATGTACAAATTTGCCCAAAATAGGGCATATGTTTAATCAAATAGCGTTTAAATTTGCCATTTTCATTTTGTTTTCGTGTTTCTCCAAATATGCGATGCGTCCGCGCGTTGGGCGCAGCGCGCGACCCAAACGGACACGCGGACGCGGGGCGCTGTCCGCGTGTCCGGGCGGCGACCCAAACGGCCCAAAACGGACGGCTCAGCGCGTCCGTTTGGGTCGCGCGGTTGGAGATGCCCTAACAACCAAAACGATCTTTGCCGACTGTGTTGATGCTGCTATCAACCTTGATTCTATTAGCTTTACTCATTGCCCTAGAGAATCTAATGAGGTTGCGCATTCACTAGCTAGGTTTTGTTTTGATGTTAAATCTGATTGTACTTGGGTCGATGAACCCCCTAGCTTCCTCCTCCAACCTCTGTTAGATGATGTAACGATACTTTGATTGCGGCAGCGGGTTTCAGACGCACTCTTTTCCTTCCAGGGTACCTAAGGGGACTGGAAGGTTTTTAATGAGGCGGCCTGCTGTTTGCTTAATGAAATGGTTTAAGTTCAAAAAAAAAAACAACCTACGTTTCACGCTATGTTATTCTCGATGGCAACATTGTGATAAAGAGAGGTATTTTTCTTCAAAGTGGGTTCCTTTTCTTCTCCATAGGACAGGATGTTAGAGCATCTCAGGTCTATACCGTCAAATACATCTGAGGTGTGCCAGATAGAAAACCGCGTCAAGTTGCATGTCTTAAAAGTTTTTTTATCTTGCGCGGCTCAATACCATGCGGTGCCCCGAGGCCATCCCGCTCACAGGACTCCTTGCGGGTACACCGGACGAAACGCGATGACAATGTAACGAGTGGCGGGCTATCTCGGTCATACACACAACCACATAGGGGTAGCTTTTTATAATGACGGTGACGGTTTCCTATGCGGATGCATGGGATACGTCTCCCTGGCGTTGTGCCTTCCCAATGATGGATACCGTCCTTCTCGACCTTTCTCCTCCTCCCGTCGTTTCCCGTATAGTCTATGGCTATAAAAAGCCACGCCGCCGCACGAAGAACCTCACACCCTCCTCCCATCTTCTAGCCAAAGACTTCACAACCCTAGCCTATGTCGTCACAACTCCAGCCCGTCCCTTCAGACGATGACTCCGACGAGTTCACCGAGATGGGCGGGGCGTTCATGGTGGATTCGGAGCGCGAGGCATCGGAGGAGTAGGCACAGTGGGACGACGGGTGGGAGCCGATAAACTGGAGCAGGTGGTCATCCTTGTGTCGTACCAGAAGCCGCGGCAGCTTAGGGACGCCACCCGTAACCGAGAGGAGGTCAGCGAGGCGATCCCTCTCCTCATCACCAGGATCTCCGTCGAGCACACACCAATAGAGGAGGTTGGACGCCTCCTCATGGCGACCGAGCAGCAGAGAATCCTCGAACTAAACGCTCGGACACGCGATGTGGCTGCTGTCTGCAAAGAACAGTACCACCTAAGGCGAGCACGGGTAAAGGATGTTGCAGGGAAGTTCCAACCACATTGGTGGCAATGCAGCGAAGCAAAGGGTGAAGAGGCGGGAAAACAAACACACCCAAAGACAAGACCATGTGGCAGCGTTCTCCAATCGACCGATTACAAAGGAAGACATCAGGGGATGCTCTTATCTACTCAGTTCTTTGGCTACATAGTCAACAAAGAACATATCGGGATTTACGCATATGAGTGTGGATTTTTGTAGCACGAGCTACACATAGCTCATTTTTTTTGAAAAAAATCGAAAACGACATTTTAAGGTTCCAAAATATCTGAAAAAACAATTTTGATGTAGACAATGTTGTGATCTATTTACGTGCAAAATTTTAACTCGAAATGCCTAATATTCAAAGCCGCTCAAAAGTGACAAGATCTAGCAGATCTTGATATTTTGAAATCTAGCACTGCTCACTATTATGGATGTCAGATTTTGTCATTTTTGGCAAATTGAAACGGTACATCGGGACTCCCAGGAGAAGCGGGAGGCGGTTGAAAAAACCCATCTAGGGTTCCATCCCCTCGCCGGTGACGCTGCTGGTCCGTTCCGCCTCCGGTGGCCTTAGGGCCTTGGAGGTGTGTGATGACCCACAAGTATAGGGGGTGTATCGTAGTATCTTCGATAAGTAAGAATGTCGATCCCAACGAGGAGCAGAAGGTGTTGACAAGCAGTTTCGATGAAGGATTGCAAATGCTCACAGACAAGTATTCAGGGGGGTTTTGATGTAACAGATGAATAAAGTACGAGTAAGTAAAATGCGAGAGAAATAATTGCAGCGAGTGGCCCAATCCTTTTTAGCACAAAGGACAAGCCGGTTTGTTTACTTATAATGACCAAACGTTCTCGAGGACACACGGGATTTTAGTCCAGTGCTTTCGCTACATACAGCTGATTAATCTTCATTGTTTTGATAAGTGTTGTGTGGGTGAACCTATGCTAATGTCTCGCCCTTTCTAGGACTAATACATACTTGTGATTATACCCCTTGCAAGCATCCGCAACTACAAGAAAGTAATTAAGTAAATCTAACCACAACCTTAAACTCTGAGATCCTGCGATCCCTCCTGCATCGATATACCAACGGGGGCTTAGGTTTCTGTCACTCCGGCAACCCCGCAATTGGCAAACGAGTACAAGATGCATTCCCCTAGGCCCATAAATGGTGAAGTATCGTGTAGTCGACGTTCACACGACACCACTAGAAGAATGACACCACAACTTGAATATCATAACATTGAATATTACTCAACCATAATTCACTACTAACATTTAGACTTCACCCATGTCCTCAAGAACTAAACGAACTACTCACGAGACATCATATGGAACATGATCAGAGGTGATATGATGGTGAATAACAATCTGAACATAAACCTTGGTTCAATGGTTTCACTCAATAGCATCAATAACAAGTAGAAATCAATACCGGGAGAGTTTCCCCTATCAAACAATCAAGATCAAACCCAAATTGCTACGGCGGTGACGATGTCCAGCGGTGGAGATGGCGGTGATGATGGTGGAGATGATGATGATGGTGATGGAGATGATGTCCAGCTCGATGGCGGTGACGATGGCGTCGATTTCCCCCTCCGGGAGGGAATTTCCCCGGCGGATTCCTGCCCGCCGGAGAGCTCTTTTCTCTCTGGTGTTCTCCGCCCCGCAGAGGCGGCTGTAACCCTTCGTGGGGATCCCTCTGTGGCTTAGGTCTTCGGGACGAAGGGTTTCACGAAGAAAAGGATGCGAAAGGGGCTGTGGGGCCCCCACACCACAAGGTGGCGCGGCCAGGCCATGGGCCGCGCCGGCCTGTGGTCTGGCCCCACCTTGGGTCCTCTCAGCTCCCCCTTCTGGCCTTCTCCGTCATCTGGAAAAATAGGATTTTTGGTGAAATTTCCTTCCACAGTTGATCTTCCGAAATATTGCATCCTGACGGTGCTTTTTCCAGCAGAATCCTGGCTCCGGTGCGCGATCTCCAAATAATCATGAAACATGCAAAATAGATGAAATAAC
This sequence comes from Lolium rigidum, assembly GCF_022539505.1. NCBI lineage: Eukaryota > Viridiplantae > Streptophyta > Magnoliopsida > Poales > Poaceae > Lolium > Lolium rigidum. The sequence goes on from NC_061513.1 coordinate 87,022,149, forward strand.
ATAAGTATTGTGTCCCAATATGAAATATATCAATGAATAACAGCAAATTATGATATAAAATAGTGATGCAAATTGGACGTATCAGTGTGGCGGACCACGGCCTCTCACCGGCGGGAGGATTTTCGTTCTTTGTTAGGTTATTTTCAGTGTCTTCTTCGGGATGGTGAGGCGGCGGCTCCATCTTGATATCAGAATAAGGTCCTCCCCACTCTATCTTCGCTCTGGTGGTGCGTCTAGCATCGGCGGAGGTTGCGTGGAGTCATGTGCCCGGCAGATCTCGCGGGATCCGATCGGTTTTCGTGTTCGTTGGTGTGGTTTCAGGTCAGTCTCTTCCGATCTACAGTTGTCATCTTTGGCGACGGTTGCTGCTCTGGTGCGCTGGTCCTTTGGAATCTTAGCACGACGACTTCTCGTTTGTCTACTACAACAAGCTCTACTACGACAAGCTTTGTCCGTCTCCGGTGATGGAGGGGCGAGGACAGCGACGTGCCCTCGGCTCAAGTCATTGTTTGTAGTCGTCGCTAGGTGATCGAAAGACCTACTTATAATTTTTATTACTTTTGGGTCAGTTTGTACTACTAATCGGTAGAATTTTCTAAAAAAAAAAGATTTTTTCATTTTTGCATAGCCCCAACTATAGGGTATTCTGAGTTGAAATTTTACAAAGTTGTAGAACACAACATTGTAAGCATCTAGATTTATTTTCAGATGTTTTTACAACTTTAAACTGTTAATTTTGAAATTTTTAGAAACCCAGCTACATGTAGCTCGGTCTATGATGGGGATTTCCGCATATCGGGATTCTTTCCTATCATCCTACGGGTAGACAACGAATGAGCAGAGCAAACATAATAAAATGGAAGGAAAATGCAAAGCTGAAAGAAAATGCTGGGCACGAAAGTCACCGGCCAGGCCCAAACTTCGACACGTATAGGTCCGAGCATGCGTGTATGTGCCAGATCACTTCTTCTTATCTTTCCAGAACTTCTAGGCGTTGAAATAGCGAGTTCGCGTTCCTTTTTTATAGTCTTCTTTCTGACCTTGCGGGCCTCCTCAATTCACTGCTACGCATGTGCTCCTTGACACTAGCTAGAAATTTAGAGCCTTGATTGCACCGCACTGGATAGAGCTGCATGCCACACATTCAGATACTTTTTTTTAATCAATACCACATATATTAACAGTAGCTAGCCGCCGCCTGTCCTCTCAGCCGCCGCCTCAATCCTAGCCATCTCCAATTCATTCTCCTCTATAGATTGATTCATCCTCCTCCGATCGGCTTCGCCAGCGTCGGGAGGAGTGGGAAACCCGGTCTATGCGTTGAATTTCGAATAAAAGTATTGTTTTCATTAGATTATGTTAGGATTTTGGTAGCCGCTTTCTTATTGGTTTCCCCTCATCAATGGAGATGATCGTCTGCAATAAGTGATCTTCGGCCTTTCGTTCGGTGACAAGATCTTCCCGGCGCCAATGGTGGTGTTGAACAATCACAATTTTTTAGGTATGGATCTTCCGATCTTGCTTCGCTAGATCGATTTTGGATCTTTTGTCGTTGTTGCCGCGAGGAGAATTATCCTCGCGGTTTTTGTCCCGGCTGCTACGTCGTCGACAATGGTGATTCGTACTCTCGGCTCTCCATCGACGATGATAAAACTAGTTGGTTATTATTCTCTGACATACTGGTGTTGGTACTCTTGCCGATGTTGTATGACTACTTTAATGGTTGCGTGCGTGCACGTAGCCTTGGTATTGCGGCTCAAAAAATTATGGGAGAACTTTCGTCGGTATCTACAGGTCTATGGTTCATTATCTATCTTTGGTTGCCTTTAGAAGAGTACAAGATTGTGTTATGGAAGAAGAAAGAAATTGAAGACCTCGAAGATTTGTTACTATCTTTTAGACTTTATTTTGTAATCGTTGGAGTCACTTCATGTATCTCTACCATGTACTATTTGTTGCTATGAATTCATAGCAACAAATAGTACATGGTAGAGATACATGAAGTGACTCCAACGATTACAAAATAAAGTCTAAAAAATAGTAAAAAAAATCGAGGTCTTTAAATTCTTTCTTCTTCCAAAATCCAATCTTGTACTCTTCTGAAGGCATCCAAAGATAGATAACGAACCATAAACATGTAAATACCGACGAAAGTTGTCCCATAATTTTCTGAGCCACAATACCAAGGCTGCATGCACGCACGCAATGACGCAACCATTAAAGCAGTCATTCAACATCGGCAAGAGTACCAACACCAGTATGTCCGGGAATAACAACCGACTAGTTTTGTCGTCGCCGATGGAGAGCCGAGAGTACGAATCACCATTGTCGAGGACGTAGCAGCTAGGACAAAAACTGCGAGAATAATCCTCCTCGCGGCAACAATGACAAAAGATCCAAAATCGATCTGGCGAAGCAAGATCTGAAGGTCCATACCTAGCTGATTGTAATCTTTCAACACCACCATTAACGTCGGGAAGGAGATCTCATCGTCGAACGAAAGTTCGAAGATCACTTATTGTAGACGATGCCATCTCCATTGAGAAGAAACCAACAAGAAGAAGACTACCAGAATCCTAACATAATCTACTGAAAACGCTACTTTTATTGGAAACTCCATGCATAGATCAAGTTCCCCACTCCTCCTGACGCCGACGAAGCTGATCGAAGGAGGGGGAACCGATCTATGGAGGAGGCTAAAGTGGAGACGGCGGCGGCTATCTTTTTTGCTTTCGCATAAACCTAGTTCTGCCTCTTTCGGGTACTTTTTATTTGTGATTCGAATATATCGAGGTATATCACTACCGGAACTAGTGAAGGGCCCCCGATGATTCCGTTAGCACAACTAGAAATGTGGTCGGCATTTTCTCTTGGCACATACCATTTCGCCATGAGCACAGCCTCTAGGTGGGCCTAATGGTCCAGGCTGGATCAATTTTCAACTTTTTAAAAAAATTATTTTTCAAAGTAAATTTTTAAATTGTTTAACAATTTTAATCTCGAAACATGACAATATTAGGTCGAATTACTTATTAATAGTTAAACTTTTCACGCTGTCATTCAATGTGAAACTGTTCCCATCCTAGCACGTTTAACTTCTTCGTTCTTCTAGATGAGTTTTCGGGAGAAAAGTTTTTCTTTGTTAATAATAGTACCCTATCAATCCTATTAACTCATGGGCCATGAAATCACACATCTTTATTATTTGAATTTTAAACAATTATTTGTTAATGGGAGTATTGTTTATTAATAATAAATCTTGAAACAATAAATTAAATTTTAATTTTTAATTCTCTGATCAAAACCTAAAACCTGAAACAAGTACTATTTCCTTTTTCATTTTGAGGAATCTTAAAATCTGTAAACCGCGTTCGGCCATTGAAATCGGGTGTAACTTTTTCTGTAGATACATTTTCATATAAAAATGTTTTCATCGGAAATCGTATGCAACCAGAAAATTAATTTTACCGAAACATGACACCATTTTGCATAATATATCAAAATTGATGTTCGTTAATTTTCCTTTTTTGAGAAGGATTTTATATTTTCAACATTTTGACGGTCATCTCAAAAGATTTTATTTTTCAAAAAAAATTAAAAAAATTATATTTTTCAAAAACTAAAAAAGGCCATTCCCAAGGGGTGCCTGGAGCAAAAAAGAAAAAAAAAGTTGTGCCGATGGCTAAGCTGCAGAGAAGACGATGTTTGCTCGCCTTCACGACAAAAACACCAGGTTCCACACATCCCTGGTTGTGCCAATGGCTAATCTATGCCGACGGTGGCAGACGGCACAAGAATCCCTATGCCGACGACAATCGTGTGCCGATGGCCGTTCCAGTGGCCTGCGAGGAACGAGTCCTGTGCCGATGGCCCTGACAAAAAGCCGTCGGCACAGGATATGGCCATCGGGCCCTTGTTCATTTCCTATAGTGTATACATTCACACATAAATAGTAATACGGTGTTTTAGGGGGTTTAAAATCGCACAAAAGTTGGACGATCTTTTTTGGGGGGCAAACCTATTGACGAATCTTCGGAGGGTTTAATTACTTTCCTCCTTCCACAACAATAGGTACTTTAGAATTATCTATTTTATCAGTCTATGCATTCAATTGAATAGACAAAAAATAGCGCAAATGAGCAATGCTTTCAGAAATGGGGAAAATATTTTGCCCTCATCAATTAAGAAAACGAAAAATACCTAGTTAGTTTATGAATAACCGGGCAAATACTGATATAAACAAACCATAAGCTCACTAATCATAAAGCATCGAATCCTATACGATCGCATAGGTATCCTGACATACCTTCCGACATACAACAATCACTACCCCTCGCACTTATACAATGCAACAAGACTCTCAATGTGAACACCTCAACAAAATGAAATGGGCAACGCAAAAACCAAATAAACTGCCTAAACTGTGAGGACGAGCCGAGAGACTGAGGATCATCCATCAAGCTGAAGTGCCTTTCCTATGGCACCCCTCTTTCTGTCTTTGCACATGACTAATCATTTTCTTCGGGATGTTGGCCCGGGGAAATCACCCACCTTATTGATTTCCCCATAATTGTCTTTTCTCTTAGGAGGCAAGCATACACCCTTGCCGATCCACGGCCTAGTTGCCTTCTAACTGTTCAGCAAGTCTCAAACCTCTTTTGCGAAGAGATCGTTCGGATTATGTGCTGACGGGGGTGGATTGGTCGAAAACCACTTAAGGTAATCCAACTACTCCCATGATGGATACAAATTAGGTCCCACACACGAGGTAGACTGCAAGTCTATCTTCATATGTTCCACCGAGAAATACAAAGCTAGGATCGCACATAGCTCTTGAAGCTAGGGCATGATATGTAGCACAGACCTACGACCACAACAAAGAGACCGTGATCAACAAAGTGGAGATCATTCTTGTGTCCCCATCATCACGTCCTTGATGCCACCAATAGTAGGTCTTCTGCCGTCCTCGACCAGATTGAACTCATTGGGTTTCTTGAAGTTCTGTCATTGCTTGTCACACACCTTAGCTTCATAGAACTTCTTAGGTTTACTTAAATTTAATCGAATTGTAATGCAGTACATCTAGCTAACAACAATATGTTGATTCACCTTCATGGTATTCTCAAACTCTACTACAATATTATGAGTAGCGCAACAACAAAATTATTACTCCAAATAAGAGACAAGTACGAGCTCGCTAAGAGGGACATATCGGATACTTCGATAGAGGGATTTCAGCCTTCTTGTTGCGCTCCAAAATGGCAAAGCCAGCAAGGTGTCAACATCCGGATTTTTAAGTCCAGATGCCTATTATGCCCTACATCGCAATCCCAGGAATATTGTTGTTGCGAGACATAATAGTTGAATATCATAGAGTCATCATTTATTACAACACATAATCGTCTTACAAGGGTAGATCTCATGATCCAATATTACAATAGTAGTTGATCTATTGATCAACGAACATCACAAATAGTGGAAGCGAAGTAGTAGTGGCTATCTAATCCACAGGCCAACGCTTGACGTCAGGAGCAGTCCTAGTTGTCGTAGACGTCCTGTTGTCCATCTTCCTCGTAGTGTTGTTCTCCTTCAAAGTCTGGCCATTTGAATAGCCAGGGACAAAACCATGAGTACTTTAAAGTACTCGCAAACTAATACTAGTGTAAGAACTATCAATTCTAGTAAGGGGATACTAAGCTCTAGGTTTATTTGCATAAAGCCAAGTTTATTTCATAAACATTTAGTAAAGATGCTTGAGTCACTAGACTAACTCAAGTGGGAACATTAGTGTCATTCCTACAACACGGTTGTGTTTTAATTCCAATTCACCATTCACCTTTCCAAATTTAAAACACAAGTCATATGTCACATTTTTGAAAATGGTCTGATGACGGAACAGTATGACCTTTCCAACCGTCCTTAACCGTGGACGCGGCTATTCGAATAGGTTTACACTCTGCAGAGGTTGTACACTTTGTGCCACAACTTTTGATTACATCCGTCAGGGGTAACCCTGAATAATCGTAACTCAGTACGCGGATCATCAACCATAACCTTTCACTTACATATCCTAGTATGGGCACCTCTCCCCATGAGCTTGGCCTCCCAGTGAAGACAGACTGTCACTGGGAACCGCACGAGGCTTGGGCCGGACATTCACCTCATCTTTAACGTCGTTTCTTTTGTGTTGTGGAGGCAGCTTTTGGCATAACCCCGATGACGCTTGTTTAGAGGGAACCCATACTAAGACACATAAACTTCCGGTTAAGCCCTACCCATAATCAGGTATTGTGGGGGTACTTGTAAATTGGAATGGTATCGCATCCGAACCCAACCATCAGTTTTTGTAAAGTTCACCATGTCATTCACAAGTCATATTCACCATCAAAATCTTTCAATAGAATGAATCATCATTCCAAGGTTTTCAAAGTCATTGGTTTTCACAAGTTCCCATCTCTAGTAGTCAATTTTAGTTTAGCACTCGCAACTACTTATGAGGGATGCTAAGTATCTTGGATTGCTCTAGGCTAAGTTTGATACTCTTGCACTACTCCATAACTTAAACTAGGTGAATCATGAGTCAAAAAGTAACTTTGATAAATAAAATCAAGTAAAGCTTGTAAAGTAAAACTTGGAATGGGATCAATAAGCCTAAAGTAAAATGTGTTGGTGCCTTGCTCTGGTAGAGCTTTGCACTTAGCAAGAATATTAGCTTGCCTTGGTTGGTGTATTGATCAAAATGTTCCTCCTTCTTCTCCGTAGCTGTTTTCGTCGTCCCCTTCGTAGCCTTCGGTACTAGCGTCTATAAACGAATACGAGGATACAATCACCACACAAAACTTGCATGCTAGACTAAACACACCGAGAGATTCACACAAGCCTATGCTAGCATCATATCTTATTAGCATGGTGATTTACTTTGTTCTATTTTAAAGAAAAATAATTTCCTTTCATTATAATTATTTATTGGTGTAGCTCTTTAATGCTTTGGAGGAAATAATTTCCTCTCATTGAATCTTATTAGGATTTAATCTCTTCAACTAATAATAAGATATGAGTATAGGTTGACCAAGGTCAACACTCATATTTATTATTTGAGAGTGGAAATTTAAAGGAGGTGCTATACCTCATGCATTTTAATACTAGCATGGAAATGATTTAATGTCTCTAAGTAACCAAGCATGAGGCTTATTAGACCAAGGTCAGCACTTCTATTTGAATTACTTAGGATCACAATTTTAAATGAGAGAGAAGCTCCCATACTATTTAAATAAGTTTATGGGTATGTGTTAAATGTACTAGAAATGGCTCCATAGTCATTATTTGGATCTAGTCCATGATCATGCAAAACAACTATGCTATATTTTTGCATAAACAATTATATTATGTCAAATGTGGTTTATTAGAGTTGGAATCAACTCAAAATCATTTATAGATAATTTTTAATATTTATTTGAAGTTAGAAAAGGCCCTGCCTTGTTATTTTTATCATTTGAATTTAATTACGAATTTGTACATGAGGCCAGTGGCATTATTTAGACAATTTCATGGGCTTTCCAAATATATAAAATTTGTCAAATTTGGTGTAGTATATTTTAAACTATTCAAATTTAAATTCAGCATCAGCAGGGAAATTGGAATTAACAGAAATTCGATTTTTTTGAATTTAGTGGGCTTGGCGGGAACGCAAAATGGGCTAAACGGGCGAAAAGACTTGGGCCGGCCCAGCAGTGTGACTAGCACACGCGGGCCGCCTGACGGTGCGGGCTCCACCCGTCAGTGACTTTTAAACGGCAAAATGGTATGGCGAACGTGGAGCGTCAGATTAGATGGGCGATCGATGGCTCACGACGGTCGTCGTCTCCGGCGAGAAGCCGACGATCTGGCGGCGATCCTAGGGGGTCGACGGCCTTACCGGCGTTCCCGCGGGGTTCTGGTGGTGGCGAGGTGATGTTGTCGACGGTGAGGAAGCGTCTGGTAGCAGTGGCGAGGCTCGGGGTGGCGTCTATCGTCGACGGTGAGCTGCGGCCTCCGGCGGCTCCGATCTTGAAATTCCGGCGGTGGAGGGGTAATCAGACTAGCTATTGTTGCGAGGAGAACCAGTGGTGAGAGGGGAGGAGATGTTGTGAAGAAATGGTGCCCGGAGCTCCTCTATTTATAGCGGGCGGAGGTGGCCGTGGTGTGCTGTGGAGGAGCGTCCATGGCGCGGTGCTTCTAGCGATCGAAGGGGCAAATGAAGGACGGCATCTTGTAGGCTTTGTCCTGGCGATGCTCTAGGTGCAGAGGGCGCAGCGAGAGGACGACGGAATCGTTCGGGCGCGTACAATGTCTCCGGCGGTACCCGCGGCATAAATCCGACGAGGACGACGGTGACAAGGCCGCCGCAGCTCCTCGAGTGTGTCTAGGCGATAGAGGGCGTGGAGTGGATGCTCGATGCAGTGCTAGCTGGGGTAGGGGAGGACGAAGCTGCTCGAGCGTGCGACGTACTGGCGCGGCCAGAGCGCGGTGAGCGCGCGTGCTGTCATGTGCTGGCACGGTCTGGGCATGCCTCGCCTGGCCAATGCCGTGCATGGGTGAGCCAGGGCTTGGTACTGGCGGTGTCCTTGTGTGTTAGAGATGCTCTGGGACATGGTGAAAGAGAGAGGGGAGAGCCAGAGAGATGAGTGGCATGGGTGGCCGGCATGGTGCTTTGGCAGCCATCTTTCCACTTTAATCGCCCAAAGCAGGTACTAGGCTTGATGCAGGGGTTGCAGAGGGCGGTGATCATCACGAGTTAAAAGGGGTTTAGGCCAAAATCCTCTGGATAATAGCATGTAACATGAACCAAAGATGCTGCCTGCCAGGTGTTCGATTAAATGGCCGCAAGAACATTTTTGTTGAATTTTGGAATTATTTTTGGTGAGTCTTAATCATATAATTAAAGAGGCATAATGGTGGTGTTGGGGTTTAATTTGGTGTAAGTTTGCAAGTTTTCAAAATGAGGGTCATCTTCCTTTTGCTTCAAAGTCCTATCTTGTCAAACCATTTCTGGTCAACTCTGGTCAACTTCAGCAGTGATGGTCAACAGAGAAGTTGTTCACCTTGACTTGGTCTTGGATGACATGGCTTTGGTTGACCAAGTTTAGTTTAGGAATAAAGAAAACCAGTAGGGGTAAAGAGGTGAAGAAAATATTTTGGTGACATATGACCATTATCATATGTGTGTTGAATTTGAAATTTTCTTTGATTTGAATTTGGTTTCTTCTATGCATTTGTGTTTGTTTATCATATATAAGTATTTTAGAAACCAAAGATCAAGCTATGGTGGCCTTGGGTGAAGATTTGCAAAATTGGCTTTATGTGTATGTGAGTGAAATTGGGATTTTCTCACTATTTGATTTCTCTCCATTTGATTTGAATTTTGTTGACTCTAATGTGATTCTTATTAGTTTAGAAACATTTTCAAACCATTGAATCCATTTCAAAAGGTCTTGATCAAAGATTTGCAAAAATGGCCATAACACATAAGAGGTGATGTGTCAAATTTTATTATTTTTGTAAATTGTTCACCTTGCTTTACTTGGGCATGGGTTAGGGTCAATTTAGTGCCAGATTAGGTTTAGAAATGGATTCCCACCATTTGATCAAGGTTTAAAAGCATAGGGCAAGAATTGGGTATTATGGCTATGTGTCACATATGCCTCTATGCATATGTGGCATTTGATTTTTAATTTGACTTTGCTTGACCCAATTGGTGTTGTTGAGTGTTGAAATGGTATATGGAAGTGATCCAATCATTCACAACATGTATTAGGGTCAAGGTTCCCAAATTCATAAATTTGCATCTTACTCTCATATGCCTCTATGGCATTTTTAGTTTCTTTTTAATTTCTTTGGTTTCACTTTGGATTTGGTTTGATAAGTGCTAGGTAGAGTGTATGAAGGTTTTCCAAACCTCTAAACAAGGTAGGAGGGTCTAGGGTAAAGATTTATAAAAATAGCCATAGGCACATATGCCTTTTTCTTATTTAATTTCTTTTTATTTTATTTTAACTAGGATGGTGAAAAGAGGGGTGAGGTTTAGGGTTTAAGGTTATTTCAAACTACTATAACAAGCAATCATGGCAATAGCACAAGAATTAAGCAAGATCACTATGTATCACACTTAATTTAACAAAAGTTTTTGTTGGTTCCAAAATTTGGAACTAGGGAAATTCATTTGTTTTGTTTTGAAATTTTTGGGATGTTACAAACCCTTCCCCCTTAAACAAATCTCGTCCCGAGATTTTAAGAAAAGTTAGGTTCCTAAGAGGGATTGAGCATTTTATTAACAGGAAGACATACTTGGCATGGTCTGAGGTGCTTCCCGGGCTTCAGTGACATTCAAGCGGTAGTAACGACCGTTGCGGTTGTTTGGGTAGTTTGGGGCAAACTTCCTTCCAGTTGCGATACGGCGCTGCTGCTGGGCAGTTGCAGCGGTATTGAGGGCAGTCCTAGCAATCTTCTTGGGGCATTCATTGGAGTAATGACCCACAGTTCCACATTCATAGCAGGTTACCGTTGACTTGTCCTTTTGGGCAATGGGTACAAGCATTGCTTCCGAGTCCTTGGGGCATTGTTGGCGGCTTTCATCGGGCACTTTCTAGAGTAATGACCCGCAACACCACATTCATAGCAAGTCACGAGTGGACTTGCCTCTGGGGGCATGGTTGGGTATTGGGATGAACTGCTCCAGGTGATGCTATTCCGACGCGGAGGCGAGCAATGAGGTAGTCCTTCTTGGCGTGTTGATGACGAAGTGCCTTGCGCTCCATTGCAAGGATGTTGATGGTGTCGATCATCTTGGCATGCTCAAGGTGCATCCGGTTGGCTTGGGCACCGGGGTTGTTGCGGGTAGGAGGGGCCATCCGAATAATAAGGTGGATCATAAGATAAGCGGGGAATTTCTATGGTTTGTTTGAGATAAACTTGAAAAGTTTCAAAACTTGAGTAGTGTTGAGGGGGTACAACCAACAACACTTTTTCATTCATACCAAGCATCACACATTACAAAGCTAACATACCGTTGGTTTTAAGAACCATTCACAGCTCTACGATACAAGGGGATCCTGATACAAACCCACACCTACACATGTGAACTGGTGCAACTACTCATCCTCATCATCCACATCGATCGGGATGATTCCATCCTCTCCGGCCTCCAGAAACTCATAGTCCTCCTCATCAGTGAACTCATCCTCCTCGAAGTCCTCGTCATCACTCAGAAGGCTTCTCCTCCCTGGATGTCTTCACCGTCTTCATCCATCCCATTCAGCTGATCTTCTTGACCCTTGACAGTGGCCTCCAAGGATGCTATCCGGGCGCGAAGGCGCTCAATGGTAGCGTCCTTCTTGGCACGCTGCAGACGGAGTGACTTGCGGTCCTTGGCGAGCAGCTTGATAGCCTCGGCATGATGAGCCAATGCCATGTGGGTCTGGTTGGCGTAGGCACGCGAGTTGTCCAGCTCCTTCGGGTCCGGAACAAGATGAAGTCCAGGTGATCCACATGGTGCCTCAGCTCAGGGTGGAACGGCAGGCCCATGGGTTCTCCATCGGAGTCACGCCTTGCGAGATGCGCAAAGCGCTCTCCCTGGATGGCGGCCTCATTCTGCCCACACAGACGGGCAATGCTTCCTGAAGAGCACGTGCCAGTCCGTCCAGCCAGTTGCCTTCCCTGAAAGAGAAGAGGATCCTCTCAGAAGTAGGAGGCTCCATCTTGCCTCTCAGATCAGCGGTGATCACCCACTGAAGCTCCCCGCCTTGCTGGTCGTTGACCTCAACTCCGTGGAACTCGGGGTGGGGGCGTCCAAGAAAGTCCGACAGGGCATCAAGGTCCCTCTCGAAGATCAAGTCTCCGCCATTCCCAAGCTGGTAAAACTTGACGTTGGTTGGCTCCATCTGAAAGGGAATGAGTAAGTTAGAGAGTGAACGAGTGTGTCAAAATTTTATGTAGGTTTATAAGGAAGAGCATGACTTCTGATTTTCAACAAGATCTCAAAGAGATGAAAGTGGCTAAGTTTTTCAAAAATATTCACTTCATTTGTTTTTTTGAACTTAGGTTTTTCAGAACGTCCATTCTAACTAGGGTCTCCTAAGGTCAAACAATGGCTCTGATACCAACTTGTCAACACCCGGATTTTTAAGTCCAGATGCCTATTATGCCCTACATCGCAATCCCAGGAATATTGTTGTTGCGAGACATAATAGTTGAATATCATAGAGTCATCATTTATTACAACACATAATCGTCTTACAAGGGTAGATCTCATGATCCAATATTACAATAGTAGTTGATCTATTGATCAACGAACATCACAAATAGTGGAAGCGAAGTAGTAGTGGCTATCTAATCCACAGGCCAACGCTTGACGTCAGGAGCAGTCCTAGTTGTCGTAGACGTCCTGTTGTCCATCTTCCTCGTATCGTTGTTCTCCTTCAAAGTCTGGCCATTTGAATAGTCGGGGACAAAGCCATGAGTACTTTAAAGTACTCGCAAACTAATACTAGTGTAAGAACTATCAATTCTAGTAAGGGGATACTAAGCTCTAGGTTTATTTGCATAAAGCCAAGTTTATTTCATAAACATTTAGTAAAGATGCTTGAGTCACTAGACTAACTCAAGTGGGAACATTAGTGTCATTCCCACAACATGGTTGTGTTTTAATTCCAATTCACCATTCACCTTTCCAAATTTAAAACACAAGTCATATGTCACATTTTTGAAAATGGTCTGATGACGGAACAAGCATGGCCTTTCCAACCGTCCTTAACCGTGGACGCGGCTATTCGAATAGGTTTACACTCTGCAGAGGTTGTACACTTGTGCCACAACTTTTGATTACATCCGTCAGGGGTAACCCTGAATAATCGTAACTCAGTACGCGGATCATCAACAATAACCTTTCACTTACATATCCTAGTATGGGCACCTCTCCCCATGAGCTTGGCCTCCCAGTGAAGACAGACTGTCAGCCTGGGAACTGCACAGGGCTTGGGCCGGACATTCACCTCATCTTTAACGTCGTTTCTTTTGTGTTGTGGAGGCAGCTTTTGGCATAACCCCGATGACGCTTGTTTAGAGGGAACCCATACTAAGACACATAAACTTCCAGCTTAAGCCCTACCCATAATCAGGTATTGTGGGGGTACTTGTAAATTGGAATGGTATCGCATCCGAACCCAACCATCGCTTTTGTAAAGTTCACCATGTCATTCACAAGTCATATTCACCATCAAAATCTTTCAATAGAATGAATCATCATTCCAAGGTTTTCAAAGTCATTGGTTTTCACAAGTTCCCATCTCTAGTAGTCAATTTTAGTTTAGCACTCGCAACTACTTATGAGGGATGCTAAGTATCTTGGATTGCTCTAGGCTAAGTTTGATACTCTTGCACTACTCCATAACTTAAACTAGGTGAATCATGAGTCAAAAAGTAACTTTGATAAATAAAATCAAGTAAAGCTTGTAAAGTAAAACTTGGAATGGGATCAATAAGCCTAAAGTAAAATGTGTTGGTGCCTTGCTCGGTAGAGCTTTGCACTTAGCAAGAATATTAGCTTGCCTTGGTTGGTGTATTGATCAAAATGTTCCTCCTTCTTCTCCGTAGCTGTTTTCGTCGTCCCCTTCGTAGCCTTCGGTACTAGCGTCTATAAACGAATACGAGGATACAATCACCACACAAAACTTGCATGCTAGACTAAACACACCAGAGATTCACACAAGCCTATGCTAGCATCATATCTTATTAGCATGGTGATTTACTTTGTTCTATTTTAAAGAAAAATAATTTCCTTTCATTATAATTATTTATTGGTGTAGCTCTTTAATGCTTTGGAGGAAATAATTTCCTCTCATTGAATCTTATTAGGATTTAATCTCTTCAACTAATAATAAGATATGAGTATAGGTTGACCAAGGTCAACACTCATATTTATTATTTGAGAGTGGAAATTTAAAGGAGGTGCTATACCTCATGCATTTTAATACTAGCATGGAAATGATTTAATGTCTCTAAGTAACCAAGCATGAGGCTTATTAGACCAAGGTCAGCACTTCTATTTGAATTACTTAGGATCACAATTTTAAATGAGTGAGAAGCTCCCATACTATTTAAATAAGTTTATGGGTATGTGTTAAAGAGAGTGGATTTGGTGTTCAGATGGGTACGTGCGCACCCCCTAGCTGCCGTTGGATTAACGTTGAGATTCGTTTACTGGCTCACGGCAACCGCACGGCGTGAGTACCTCTATCTCTCTGAGAAAACGCTACTAAAAGCTGCCCCACCACGTGCATCTCTTATTGCGCTCGTCCCCATCGTCTAGCATAATTGCGGCAATAATTGCACCAGCACCCGGGCGTCCAAGCCAGCCGGCAATAATTCCCCAAATCATCTTCCTCCCCAGACGCGGCAGACGGCATGGGCGCTGCAACTCCGTCGACCACGCAGTGGACGGGAGCGGGTGGAGCTCCCTCGATGAGTGCCCAGCAGTGGCCACCCTTGACGCCAGACCGATGGCGGCGGCTTCCCCCGGCGCGTTCCCGGCGGCGGAGGACTTCTCCTCATGCGTGTGTCGGCAGCAGCAGGCTCCCTCGACGCCAGACCGACGGTGGCGGGCTCCCCTGGCGCGTTCCCGGCGGCGGAGGACTTCTCCCCAGGCGTGTGTCGGCAGCGGCGGGCTCCCTCGACGCCAGACCGACGGTGGCGGGCTCCCCTGGCGCGTTCCCGGTGGCGGAGGACTTCTCCCCATGCGTGTGTCGGCAGCGGCGGGCTCCCTCGACGCCAGCCCGACGGTGGCGGGCTCCCCCGGCGCGTCCTGGCGGCGAGGGTCCTGATCCTGCGGCGCGCGGCCTTCCTGCCGGCGTCGAGGCCTTTGAGAAGGTCGGCGGAGCTGAGACGCGCGTCCCCGAGCCTGCCCTGCGTGGCGGCGAGCGCGGTGAAGAGCTTGTGGTATTAGGCAGCGAGGAGGCCGTGGGACCAGGCCACAAATTTCACCGGACACGGCGGCGCTTGCGGGCGAGGCTTTTCCTTGCTCCTCCACCTCGGCGCTCCTTCCGCAGGCAGGAGGCAAGATCCGACGGGGGACGGCGGGAAGGGACGGACCATCGCCCACACGCTGCAGCACATCGACGCCGTCGAGCGTCCATCTCGAAAAGGTTCCAAATCGATTCAAACGCAAATCGAGTCAGCGCTTGAAGGGGCGGCCATGGCGGACACCGGGATGCTGAAGCCAGGGCGATGCCGGAGGCGGCCGGGCCAGGGAGCTCGCGCAGCACTAATTGATGTTGCTTGCGCCTTTCGATTTTGGGCAGCGGGCGGCGAGCTTGGGCAGGATCGAGCGGAGTCGTTTTTGTCTCTAGCGATTAGGAGACACAGGATTAGCCGTAACTTTTGCCGTAACCGGCGCGGGACACAAGCCTATCAGTAGGAATCAACTTTTTTTGAGGATTACCTGTTGTGTTATCACTTCACGGACGACAGACGCCGTTAGACACGTGTCGATCATTGCATGCATGCTCACGTACCCATGTGATCACCGAGCTTCATCCGATGTGTTAAATGGACTAGAAATGGCTCCATAGTCATTATTTGGATCTAGTCCATGATCATGCAAAACAACTATGCTATATTTTTGCATAAACAATTAGATTATGTCAAATGTGGTTTATTAGAGTTGGAATCAACTCAAAATCATTTATAGATAATTTTTAATATTTATTTGAAGTTAGAAAAGGCCCTGCCTTGTTATTTTTATCATTTGAATTTAATTACGAATTTGGACATGAGGCCAGTGGCATTATTTAGACAATTTCATGGGCTTTCCAAATATATAAAATTTGTCAAATTTGGTGTAGTATATTTTAAACTATTCAAATTTAATTCAGCATCAGCAGGGAAATTGGAATTAACAGAAATTCGATTTTTTTGAATTTAGTGGGCTTGGCGGGAACGCGAAATGGGCTAAACGGGCGAAAAGACTTGGGCCGGCCCAGCAGTGTGACTAGCACACGCGGGCCGCCTGACGGTGCGGGCTCCACCCGTCAGTGACTTTTAAACGGTGAAACGGTATGGCGAACGTGGAGCGTCAGATTAGATGGGCGATCGACGGCTCACGACGGTCATTGTCTCCGGCGAGAAGCCGACGATCTGGCGGCGAGCCTAGGGGGTCGACGGCCTTACCGGCGTTCCCGCGGGGTTCTGGTGGTGGCGAGGTGATGTTGTCGACGGTGAGGAAGCGTCTGGTAGCAGTGGCGAGGCTCGGGGTGGTGTCTATCGTCGACGGTGAGCTGCGGCCTCCGGCGGCTCCGATCTTGAAATTCCGGCGGTGGAGGGGGTAATCAGACTAGCTATTGTTGCGAGGAGAACCAGTGGTGAGAGGGGAGGAGATGTTGTGAAGAAATGGTGCCCGGAGCTCCTCTATTTATAGCGGGCGGAGGTGGCCGTGGTGTGCTGTGGAGGAGCGTCCATGGCGCGGCGCTTCTGGCGATCGAAGGGGCAAATGAAGGACGGCATCTTGTAGGCTTTGTCCTGGCGATGCTCTAGGTGCAGAGGGCGCAGCGAGAGGACGACGGAATCGTTCGGGCGCGTGCAATGTCTGCGGCGGTACCCGCGGCATAAATCCGACGAGGACGACGGTGACAAGGCCGCCGCAGCTCCTCGAGTGTGTCTAGGCGATAGAGGGCGTGGAGTGGATGCTCGATGCAGTGCTAGCTGGGGTAGGGGAGGACGAAGCTGCTCGAGCGTTCGGCGTACTGGCGCGGCCAGAGCGCGGTGAGCGCGCGTGCTGGCATGTGCTGGCACGGTCTAGGCGTGCCTCGCCTGGCCAATGCCGTGCATGGGTGAGCTAGGGCTTGGTACTGGCGGTGTCCTTGTGTGTTAGAGATGCTCTGTGACATTGTGAAAGAGAGAGGGGAGAGCCAGAGAGATGAGTGGCATGGGTGGCCGGCATGGTGCTTTGGCAGCCATCTTTCCACTTTAATCGCCCAAAGCAGGTACTAGGCTTGATGCAGGGGTTGCAGAGGGCGGTGATCATCACGAGTTAAAAGGGGTTTAGGCCAAAATCCTCTGGATAATAGCATGTAACATGAACCAAAGATGTCGCTCGCCGTGTGTTCGATTAAATGGCCGCAAGAACATTTTTGTCGAATTTTGGAATTATTTTTGGTGAGTCTTAATCATATAATTAAAGAGGCATAATGGTGGTGTTGGGTTTTAATTTGGTGTAAGTTTGCAAGTTTTCAAAATGAGGGTCATCTTCCTTTTGCTTCAAAGTCCTATCTTGTCAAACCATTTCTGGTCAACCTGGTCAACTTCAGCAGTGATGGTCAACAGAGAAGTTGTTCACCTTGACTTGGTCTTGGATGACATGGCTTTGGTTGACCAAGTTTAGTTTAGGAATAAAGAAAACCAGAGGGGTAAAGAGGTGAAGAAAATATTTTGGTGACATATGACCATTATCATATGTGTGTTGAATTTGAAATTTTCTTTGATTTGAATTTGGTTTCTTCTATGCATTTGTGTTTTTTTATCATATATAAGTATTTTAGAAACCAAAGATCAAGCTATGGTGGCCTTGGGTGAAGATTTGCAAAATTGGCTTTATGTGTATGTGAGTGAAATTGGGATTTTCTCACTATTTGATTTCTCTCCATTTGATTTGAATTTTGTTGACTCTAATGTGATTCTTATTAGTTTAGAAACATTTTCAAACCATTGAATCCATTTCAAAAGGTCTTGATCAAAGATTTGCAAAAATGGCCATAACACATAAGAGGTGATGTGTCAAATTTTATTATTTTTGTAAATTGTTCACCTTGCTTTACTTGGGCATGGGTTAGGGTAAATTTAGTGCTAGATTAGGTTTATAAATGGATTCCCACCATTTGATCAAGGTTTAAAAGCATAGGGCAATAATTGGGTATTATGGCTATGTGTCACATATGCCTCTATGCATATGTGGCATTTGATTTTTAATTTGACTTTGCTTGACCCAATTGGTGTTGTTGAGTGTTGAAATGGTATATGGAAGTGATCCAATCATTCACAACATGTATTAGGGTCAAGGTTCCCAAATTCATAAATTTGCATCTTACTCTCATATGCCTCTATGGCATTTTTAGTTTCTTTTTAATTTCTTTGGTTTCACTTTGGATTTGGTTTGATAAGTGCTAGGTAGAGTGTATGAAAGTTTTTGTTGGTTCCAAAATTTGGAACTAGGGAAATTCATTTGTTTTGTTTTGAAATTTTTGGGATGTTACACAAGGTCAACGAAATAGATGTTCTTTGTGTGCACCATCACCCACCACACCATCAACAACCTTGAAATCCTCGAGTTGCTCAAAGATCCACATGATTTCTCACACACCTTAACTTCTTGGCTTCGTCTTTGTTGACTTGAATTGTAGTAAAGTACATCCAACCACCAACATCTTGCTGCTTAACCTTCACGGTATTCTTGAATTGCAAGTAAACATTCTACCAACCAAAATTATGATTCGAAATAAGATATTGGTTTGAGCTCAAAATACGTGTGAGGGAGATTTTTATGATTTTCTTATTGTGCTCGAAGAAAACAAAGCTAACAAGATAGACAAAATGGAGGTCATTATCCCACCCCATCAGCACTTCCTCGACCGGGAAATGATTTTGTCCCATGCATGGGGTCCCATGCATGGGATCATTATGTTTTTTTTTTTGCTTGCCAATTCGTTTGAAACCCCCGAAACATAACGAAGCTCAATGATACTCATTGCATGAATCGCAAACCCAAAAAGTGAGCAGATATGTCGGTGAAAACATGCACGTGACCTCCCCTGCATGGGACAATGTGTTCATCCTCACCGGTGGTGCGGCATCAGCCATGTTAACATGAACCCTCAATATCAGCGACGAAGATGAGTAGGAATAACAAACCACCAAAGGATTCCTAGGAGTAGATATATCCACAATTCCACATGTACATTGGCCATGGTTAGAATTTATAGTTGCTAGGAGGAGATGGCCTCGATCATACTGAGGATGATACAATCTGTCAACAATATTTTCACTTAAGTGTACACGTGTGATCGAACATAACTCAGGAGCGATGAATAGTAATATACAAACAAGGCCAATATTAGGGTAACTTCCATTATCTTTAGTTAAAAAATGAAGCAACTATTCTAATATCATCAGTTTGAAAAGAAAAACAAAATAGTTCTTTTTTACATTGTACTGAAGAGGGTAAAGGATTTCTTAATAGTAATCCACTTTGCATCTCTACCACTAACACGAGGTCTTAGAGCAAGTACAATAAGGTACAGTCAGCTGACTATAAAAAATAAAATATTATAAATTTGCTTAGTTGGAGGAGAGAAATTAGGAGAGAGAAGAGGAGTGGGCTCTTAGAGCAAGTACAATAGAGTCCAGTCAGCTGACTATAAGACATTAAATAATATATTTTAGATGAGTTGGAGGAGAGAGGAGAGGAGAGAGAAGGGAGGTGGGCTACTATGCAATAACAGACTCTAGCACGTGCTCCTAGGCACCTTGTGAGAGTGAAAGGTGGGCCATATATTAGTAAAGTACTACATTCTTATAGCCAACTATTGTACATGTTAGCTATATGATGACTACAAATGATATGACATCTTGTTATAGCCAACAGTTGGCTATACTATTAGAATTGCTCTTATCTTATAGCCAGCTCTAGCACGTGCTCCTAGGCACTATGTGAGACAAAAAGGTGGACTATGTATTGTAAAAGTACTACACTTTTATAGCTCACTATTGTATATGTTGGTTCTAAGTTAGCTATAGATAACATGGTACTTGGCTTATAGCCAGGAGCTGGCTACACTATTGAAATTGCTCTTATAGGTCGTGTCTACTAAATTTGCGTGCAGCTGCAATGGTAGTGTACGGTCCTGGTCCCTGGTCCCGTCGGAGTCCGAGTCCGGTGAATCACGTCCCTTGTGCAGCACGAGACTCACGAGAATTGAGATGGCAGTACTGTTGTACGGGGCTTCTATCGTCTTTGGTGTACCACATCCTCGTGCAGCACGTTTGCAACTTGCTTTGCTAAAAGATAGGGATCATACTCTTTCATCGATTGCAGCCCTGTGACTGTGAGGCAGTGGTCAGGACTGGATTTGTCCGTTAGATGAAAGCTGCAAATGCGAGGGGAGATGGATATTTGCTTCAACGGATAATCTTTGTCTTCGGGTGCGGTGCGGATACATCATATTCTCGATTTTTTAAGAAGGCTTACATCCTATTATATTAATATAGCAACACACCATACAAGCAACGATAGATCTGAAATAAAGAAAATCATCTGCAGCAGCAAAGATGGGTTTAAAAGCAAATAAAATAAAGACTAAGCGGATCGACTAAGGCGGCAGTGACGGCAACCACTGCGTCTCCAGAATATGTTCCAACAAACTCTTAGCGTTGAAGCTTCAAATACCAAGCAACACCTTCAAAAAAGGAGGTGACATCAAAAGAAGTGGACCAAGGGTATTCACGACGCCCTCCAGAAGAAGTGGTGTCACACCGGCGGCGACCTTCACGGTGGCGTCTCGGAGTTGTTGGCAACGTGTGCTTGTCGATCTTTCAGGTTGGCAGCTTGGTTTTCTCGCCGGTCTTCAGATCTGGCGAGATCTGTTTCTCGACGTTTCACTGGCGCTTGTCGTTATCCACGACGGCGGCTGGGGCCGGGCGAGGTGGTTCTTCCGGAGCGAAAATGTTGGTCCGGAGGTGGTTGGTATGCGGTTCTTCTCCGACTTCGTCGATGGGAGGCGGCGTATCTTGGTCCAAGACGAGCACGGGACGTCCCCGGTCGACGTGCCACGGCGACATGTGCCTCGGCCGCTACAACGAGCCTGTTCATCGACTCACAAAGCCTCGTTGGCGATGGTGCTTTTTGGATCTTGCAATGGTGGAGGCTCGGCGTCACTTCTTGCGTCCGTCTCTGGCGGCGTTGGAATTGGGCGGCGGCGGCGGCTACGGTGGTTGCAGGAAACCCTAGGGATCGTTTTGTATTTCTCGATCTTTTAGGATTTTATCTGCAAATTCAGGATAATCATTTTATCCCGATTTGTCTTTTAGTTTCCACATGCGTTACTTCATGTAACTTGGTTTTCGATTTATGAAATATGTGGTTCTCAAAAAAAAAAAAAAAAGTGGTGTCACCTGAAAGCGGCACCGTGTTGATGTTAGATGAGGTGACAAGGATTTCTCTTGAAAAGAAGCCCACAAGGTAAGCATCGCTCGCTGATCAAACCCATCCGAAGCATGTCATCTTGGCCCGGTTCAGTGTGCCCATAGAAGAATGGCCGGCAGTCTGAGCCGTAGCAGGCTAAAATATTCTCTCGCGTTCCGTTTCCTTCCACACGGGCCAAGCATGTACGTAACCCAGCAGCCCGTGTATCGCCTGGGCCGAGCCGGCAAGGACGCGGAACCTTTCCTCCTTCCCCCTTTACTGTCAGTTGAGGTAGAGCTTACTTGATGCTCAAAAAAGAAGAAGGTAGAGCTAACTTGGTGCTAGCCGCTTAGCCGAGCAGTATGTGCATTGGCTTGCTGGTATGATTGTTCTTCACTGTTGGAGTGTCCCTTTCTGCACGAATGTTCTGAAAGCGACAAATCAGGTCTGTTCATGTTGCCTTCCGCTGAACGGAAGCATAGCACCGGATCGCTCATCCTGACCTTATCCCAATGTCTTTTGCGAGAAAAGCTTCAGACAGCCCGTCTCATATCCATACTAAGGAGGGACTTTGCCCAGGTCCCCAGGGCAGTATAGTGGGATTGCAAGGCCCCATCTTGGTAAACAGCCTCCATCAGTTTCCCTCCAGTGCACGTTACACGCATTGTATTACGATAGACAAAGCTCTCTCAACAACACAAGATCGATCTACTTTTGACAAGACAGTGTTGTGATGAACCGTAAGCATAACTGTGTCTGAGCGCTCATGTTCGTGTAGCTTTCTCAAAGAGACAAGAGTCCAACACACACACACACACACACCCGATCGACCGAGCTCCATTTTCCAGTCCAGATCGGGTGAATTCATTGTGATTCACGAGTCAAGAAGGAAGAATCGCTTTGTGCGGTTCACATGTGAGATTGGAATATGCCGGCAAGGGAGCTGGGGAAATCAATATTCGAGCCTAGGCTAGCTGTGGATCTCGCGGCCAAGGTCTTTGCCAGCTTCACTCACAGATCGATCGGTCTCCACCAGGGCACCAACCAACCTGCACTATACGCTATACTGCAGCACTGCACTAGGCACCCAAGTGCACCGCCGTCACTCTCGGTAGGGGGCGCTTGACTTGGGCGTCTCGCCGGTCCATCCACTCCACACCGAAGCGAAGCGGCCTACTTTTTCCGCAAAGGGACATGCCACCGCCCCCCAACATTTCTTGACTTTCTCCTCGCTGCCTACTTTGTTCGGTTAGTTCGGCCTGGAACGAGAGAGAGATAGAGAGAGAGACGGCGATTGGTGTGGTGGAGTTGCCGTACTACACGCTCCGGACGGGAGCAGGGTTCCTATCTGGGTTCGGTGCCATTGCGCAGCTTAATTTGGATCTCAGAATGTAGCTGTCCACGCTCCTCTGAATAGAAAAATACTCGTGACGGCTATTTTTGGAGTAAATTCGGGAGGTGTTTTCATGTTCATGATCTTGACGGCCTTCTACGCGGCTACACTCCTGCGGTCCCGCCTAACCGTCCCCAACAAGCACGACCTTCGGCGCACACCGTCACGGTGCTGCTTACCGCGGCAATGGTAACAGTCCAAAAGGTGCATGCAACAAAACATTTTATGTTGGTATTTTCAAAACATGTTCCGTGTTTGTTGATCGAGAAATCCAAGTACGCTGACGCAGAACACTGGAAGAATAAGAGCAACCGAGATCTTTGATAAAACCAAAAAAAAAAAAGATGATTATTAGGCTAGTCATAGTGGGGAGTAACTTAGACTAGTAACATGACATATGTTACTAGTCTAAGTTACTACCTCCATAGCGGGTAGTAACTAATATGTGGTGTCATGCATTGTATCATTTACTATGGTGTAGACTCAACTTGTCTTGAGGTGTGTGATGTTATGGTAACATAGCTAGTTATCACCTCACTCTTTTTCTTCATTCTTGACATGCCATGTCACCAAAATGTTTTGGGTTGTGTGATGTTACTAGCTAAGTTACTCCCACTATGAGCAGTCTTAGGAGTTTTCTAACAAGCCGGGCCATATTGCCTCATTTTATTTAAAAAAAACAGAAGATAATAATTGACCCACTAATCAGTGGAAAACATGTATAAAACCTATATATACACCATCGCCGACCATCAACGAACACGACCACCTCATGGCAAATCTTTTGCCTTGATTAATAAAGACTTGACGGTTGTCATGAAACAAAAATCACCTCAAGGCCACACGCAACCAACCACCACCAAGAGCAAGGGTTATTGTCGAGATTGCCCATCGATGCCGTCGTCGTCACTCCTCCACGAGCACTAGTGGAAAACATGCCTAATGTCGCGGGTCGTATGACCCTTTTGTCGCGGGCGGCCAGCCGCGACAAGGGAGGCGCGACAAAAGGTCCCCCTTTTGTCGCGGGTCTCTTACCACCCGCGACATATGGTCGACCACGTGGCAGGCGCGGGGCGCGCAGGGGACAGGCCCTTTTGTCGCGGACGGTATTACCACCCGCGACAAAAGGCCCTCTACATGGCGCGCGCACAACGCCGTCGCTTTAGGGTTTGAGGGTGCAGCACCCCCCCCCGCCACCGACCACCTGTTATTTCATTTTTTTCATTCGAAAATAAAAGTTGCATATATTTGTACGCTACTAGAAGTGGTACACGTTCATTCATTATATATATATAGATCGATCAAACAAATATTGGAAGCAAAAGTCGATTCCCCTTACATGTAGATTCCCCTTACATATATATATACATTTAGCTCACGATCGACAAGCGGTACTAACGACCGTCTATTTGGAGGTAGAGCATCTATTTGGACTAAACAAACCTTTGTTGTTTAGTACTTCTTTAACCAAAAGTCCCGCCAGTTCCTCCGCAATTCCTAGTAGATGTTCCTTTGGTTGGAGTCTGTTCCGCATGTAGTCGACCTATATACGAAAATGAGATGAATATGACTATATCAATCTTGATAACGAAATATTGACGATAATAAATAAAGTTGTGAATGTTATTGCTTACGTTGAATTTATTTTTGTTCTGCTTCTCAGTGGTTAACATGCGAATGGACTCGTAAACGTAGTATCCACATAGATTCGTCCCTTGTGGCTGTCGAGGGCACGGTACGAGGAGTAAATGTTAGCTTCTCTACCCGGGTACCCTCCTTATGATGGTTCGTGAAAGCTCTCCAAGCCCCGCTGTGCAAAAGAATGATTGAATGAGTGGATAATTAATTGATATCTCACGAAAGATATAGCTCGGCGATGAAGGAAATTACACTTGGAGCAACTCTCGCAAGTCGCGGAACCCGTCCACGCCTCTACTCGGTGGGTCTCTTACTTCCACTATTCCCTTATCAGCTTTAATGTCTAGTAGAATCCAAGTGGAAGTTGCACATGTTATGTATATACGTCGGGAATTACACTTAACATCGAGTAAGAAAAATTGATCTGTGCATAAAAGATCATTAAGACTCTCACTCGTAGTTGTAAGGAAACAATATTGAATCACGAAATATTGCTCCCCCAAAAACCTTAGTAGGTTTCCCCCGTATCTTCGCGGTTATGCTTTACCGTTTGAACATTTACTTTATCCGGGTCAACAAACCCAATATTGATAATATTGTTACTTTGGCATTCACCGATCTTCGATCGCATAAGAGAACACATAAGATATAATGAGTATATGCAATGAAAACGAACATGAACCGAATGAAAGTGAACTTATATGTAGTTAACAACTTACAAGCAATAGCAACTCATGAGAGATTTGTCGAGGGCATCTAAATTGAATAACTGCCGCAGTTCATTTATCTCAATATGGATCTCCTCCTTTCGGTAGTAATATTCAAATGGTATATCCGCCACGATGTACCTTATGTTCTCCTTGCATGCATCAAGGTACCACCGATGCAAATTCCGCATATGTGTTGGCAGTTTATGCAACTGCTCTCTCGCTGACCAAGTCGGCCCCGTAGACAAATTTAGGAGCTATATCAGCAGTGGGTAGTGCAAGCATCTCGCTGCCGACAAGCAATTCCTCCACGGTAACCGAACAGGCAGCCGCTAGGCTTGCGGCCTTCTTCCAAGCACGAAACCACCATGTTCCTGGTACACCTTGGGAACATTAAGCACTTTGAGTGCTGGGATCGATTGTTTGGGCTGATGTCCGAGCAGGGGAACTTCCTTTCTTTTTTTGCCTTCTGTCGTTTGCTTGGCCTTGAGGGGTGCACTTGTTGAACTTGACTTCTTCTCGGCTGCACTTCTAGCTGATGATTTGCTCGTGCTAGCAATATCCTTCTTCTTAGCCTTGTCATCATTGTTCTTCTTAGCCTTTTCAGCCTGCTTATTGTCATCAATTACCCTCGCAAGGTGGCGTGTATAGTCATCCTTCTTCTCGTGTAAGTCATATTGCGATGGTGTGTTCAGAAAAGAAGTAGCATATGCTATTTGCTTCTCGGTGTATGGCTCTGGCGCTGGAGGTTTTGGCTTATGAAAATGCTCATAGTTGTATTTCGCAACAATGGCCTCATTTTCCTCGACAGTACGATCGTAAGGACGGGGGGAGGAACCTTTGGTACTTTTGGGAGGGGCGATTGTAAGGGTACATTGCCCCTATGTGTGGTTTTGGTAATTAATGACAACCCCTATGGACTAATGTTTTCATTGAGTTTATATGAAGGAATATTCCATAGGTACTACTTGCTCTCCATGTGTTGGATTCAAGTATGGATGCCATGAAGATAAAGATATACCTTGTGTATTGGCATCAAGATCATCGGTATGAAGATATATATGTGATATGATCAAGAAGAAGAAATGAAGATGGAGTTCTTATGTGGAACTCAATATTATCCATGCTCTATCTTAAGTGAGTATGAGAAGATACAAGATTGAGTTGGGCAAGTTCAAAGATGAGCATCTTGTGTGGATCACATGCTTGAAGCTTGCCGTCCATTTGGTGATAGTGGACATGTGAAGATGTGCATCAATGAAGCTTTCCCATCATTGTGTATGGGGGAGCATTTGTGAGTATACACGAAGCGACAATGATCAAGTGATGGGATGCGCAAGGCAAAGGTATGACCTTGATAGGTTTTCCTTTTACCGGTCTCGAGGTGGTTGATGGGAGACCGGATTATAGGATAGATAGCCGCACTATTAAGAGGGGCTTTCGGTTGGGTAACTTGATCACATCGTCTTAGGGAGCTCAATCCTTTGCATACTTTGCATATCCTTATTGCTTCTTGGTGTTTCTCTGTGTGAGGTTCTTGAGCTTGTTGCTAGCTTTACAACAAGCCCAAGTTCATCGAAAACGGAATCCGAATGCATCTTCTATTGCGTTTTCGAAGTTTGGACGTCTTCACCGTTTCTTGACGGTGGGAGACTTCCTCTCTAAAATCATGTAAAATGTTCTGTGAGGAGTCTCCATATTTCCAGTTTTTGTTGGGGTTCTATTCGTCGTTATCTTTCCAACAAAATTGGTTTCATGTTAATCGGAGTTCGGGAGCAATAGTTATTAAAGAAAAGGTAAAAGAGAAAAAGAAAAAGAAAAGAAAAAAGAGGGGGAGGCGGCCGGTTGCCGCCCGGCCTGCCGGACCGCATGCCGGCCCACCCGGTCGACCGGGCGGCCACCGGCCCAAGCGCCGGCCTGCCCAGCTTGCCCTCCGGTCCAACCGGGAACTTGACCGGGCCGCTTCTCAGTCCGGCGGCCCACCCGGCCTGCACCCCCGTCGCGCCCCCGCGCGGCCAGCACTCCGCGCCGCCCGGCGCTGCTGGGCCGCCTCCACCCACGCGGCTTGGGCCGCCGCTGCCCACACGGCTGGGCCGCTCCCCCGCGCGGCCTGGGGCCTTTCCGCCGCCCAGCGCGGCGCGCGCCTCGCCCAGCTGCTGGTCCGGCTGGGCCGGACCCCAGACCGGCCTGGCCGGCCACAGCTCCGGTCAACCGGCTGGGCCGCCGGCTGGGGACTTTTTCTGGCCCGTTTTTCTGCCTATTTCTTTGTCTTTTCCCCCCCAACGGTTATTTCTTCCTCCCTTGCTATAAATACCTTTCTCCTACCTTGAGACAATGAGTTCTTCCCATTCTCTCTCCTCCATTGCTACTATTTGAAGAACTTGCTCTCCCCCTTGAATCCTCCAACCATTCTTGTTCATATTTGAGGATTTGGGAGAGGGGATCTAGATCTACACTTCCACCGATCGATTTCTTCTCTAAGTGAGGGAAACTCTTGGGATCTAGATCTTGGAGTCTTTGGTTGACTTTCCCCCTTGTTCTTCCTCTCCAATCTCATCCTAGCATTCGTTGCTTTGGTGGGATTTGAGTGTGAAGGACTTGAACACCTCCGGTGTTCTTGCTTTGCATCATTGCATAGTGTTGAGCTCTCCACCACGATTTGTTCGAGTGAGAGACCGTGAGCTTGTTACTCTTGGAGGGTGACCTCCTAGTTGGCTTGGTGATTGGTGCTCCGGTGATCTCTTCAAGAAGATTGTGAAGAGGCCCGGGCTTCTCCTTCGTGGAGCTTGTGAAGTGGTTGTGGAGCTTGCCATCTCCGGAGCGGAGGAAAAGCTAACCATAAGGAAAGGGCCATTATCCTTCGTGGGTGTGGTTCGGAGAATAGGGTGAGCCTTCGTGGCGTGGGGAATCCTTCGTGGGACCTCCACCCCTCCAAACGTGACGTACCTTGTTGCAAAGCAAGGGAACACGGGAATACATCCTCGTCTCCGCGTGCCTCGGTTATTTCTATACCCGAGCTCTCTTTCCTTGTGATAGCCATCGTGCTTGAAGTACATATATCTTGCTATCACTTGTGCTACATATATCTTGTGCCTATCTTGCTTAGCTCTAGTTGCTATTGTTACACCTAGTTGAGCTTAGCATATTTAGGGTTTGTGCTTGTAAACTAAACGATAGTTTAATTCCGCATTATTACAAGACAAATCCGTAAGAGTTTTTAATTGCCTATTCACCCCCCCTCTAGGCGACATCTCGATCTTTCAATTGGTATCAGAGCAAGGTCTCTCCTTGTTTAAGGCTTCACCGCCTTGAGAGTAAAGATGTCGGCTAGTATAGTGCACAATGACACAATTGTCTTTAATGGCACAAATTATCTTTTGTGGAGAAATTGCTTGCTTTGTAAGCTTCGGACCTTGTGTCCACATATAGAGCAATTTCTAGATGTCGGTTTTTCTCCTCCGATGGATTCTCAAAATCTATCTTTAGAGGATGAGAAAAACTTACATCTTGAAGCTCAAGTATCTAATGAGCTTTTATTCTCTTTGAGACCCGATTTTCGTAGGTTCTTGATATATATAAAGCGAAAATCGTCTCATGAGATATGGATCAAGCTTAAGGAAATGTTTGGTGGATCCACTTCTCAATTGGTCGGTGGTGTCTCCGAGGAGCTCTCTTCCCCTTCACATCATGAAGAGCTCCAAGTTGCTTCCACCTCCGGTCGTGATGATATATCATCTTCTTCCACTTCACCAACGTGTTGCAAGACACAAGGTAATGATATGGTGAGTGGTGAGGGAAATTGCAATGTTGATATTGTGCTCAATAGTGATGACTCTTCATCTCTATCTCATTGCAATGTTTCCTCTTTGGACTTAAACACATCTAGCATTGAAAATGACCTACATGCTTGTGTTGTTAGTCCTTGCATATCATGTGTAAATTGCTTACATAGATCTCATGAAGATATGCTTACCTTGTCTTGCCCCCATAATCAAAATGCTTATATTTCCTCTAGTTGTTTGTTGACTAACAATGTAGAGGAAACCGAACACTATATGGATCAAGACATGTTTTCAAATGAGGATTCAAGAATATCTTCATCTTCATTCTCCGAGTATGCACATGTGCCTTATGGCAAATGGATCAAAGGTATCTCCTACTTTGACTCCTAACACTTCCTCTAATGATGAGAGTGATGATGATGATAATGATGAAGAATATAATACCTTGGTGCATAATATGGCAATGATATATGCTTCTCTTCATGGTAATAAAGAAGCTCGTGCTAATCTCGAATACTCTATGGATATCTTGAATAAATATAAGGAAACCATAGTGAAGTTGGAGTCCCATGTTGAAAATGAGGAAATGAGATTCACTCTCCTCAAGCATGAGCTAAAAGATGAGAAGCATGCTAATTTCATGCTTACACAAAAAGTTGAATCCTATATGCATGAAAATGAGAAAACTATTGTTGATGCTTGTGCTACTAACTCTAATTCTTGTGAAGCATCGACCTTAAAGGAGAATGTTGAGCTAAGGGCTCAACTTGAGTTGCTAACTAGCAATTATAGGGAATTGGAAGAAATTCATAAAAAGCTCTCAAGCTCTCATGATGAACTTCTAATTTCCTATGATGGGCTAAAGTTAGCTCATGAGGCTAGTATCACTAAGGTAACATCTTGTGAGCCTCATGTGGACATTAGCACAATCTCTACTACAAATGCTATATCTTCATGTGCTAGTCCTTGTAATCCATCTAGTCAAACTAGTGATACACCTTGTGTTGGATTACTCACTTTGCCTTGTTGCTCTAACAATGAAGCTTCTACTTCCTCTAGTACTTGTATTTCTACTAACCATGTAGAGGAAATAAAAGAGCTCGAGGCCCAAGTCCTTTCTTTGAAGAAAGACTTGGAAAAGCGTCATGAAGGGAAATCCGCACTTGACAAGATGCTAAGTGTGCAACAATCCCCCAATGACAAGAGTGGACTTGGATTCAACTCCAATAACAAGAACAAGTCCAAGAGCAAGAGCAACAAGAAGAAGGGCCAAGACAAAGTCAAGGATTCGGCCAAGATGGTTTGTTTCAAGTGCAAGGTTGAAGGGCATCATGTTAGATCATGCCCATTGAAGAAGAAGAAGCACTTGAGTGAGAAACAACAAGGGAAACGGCCACAAGGTAAAGGTCAAGCTCATGCTCGACCTCAAGTTGAAGATAGGCCACTTCCCAAGAAGAATCAAGATATTGTTCCCCAAGAGAAGAAATCAATAAAGAAGAGAAAGGGGAACACTTGCTACTTATGCCGTGAGAAGGGGCACTTTGCTTCTTCTTGCTTAGGTGGTACCTTATCTAACCCTATAATTGTTGATAATGATTATTCTCTAGGGAAGGATAAGGATGGCAATGTGTTTGCCAAGTTTGTTGGAACTCAAAGTGGTTTCAAGAAAAGAACCATTTGGGTTGCCAAGCCTATTGTGACTAACCTCCTAGGACCCAACTTGGTTGGGGACCAACAATCTCAAACTTGATCAATAGGTACATGTGGAGGGCATTGGAGATTTGGCTACTTCATGAAGAATTAAGGGATCTTCATATATTATATTTTGACCAAACCAAGTCGTATGGATTATCATCTATATCTCATAATCCAATGTTCCTCCTTGCGGTAACTTATACTACAACTCTTCATGTTTATTGTAAGTTACTTGCCCCTTTGCATGTTTGGTTTTGTACCAAATATGTGTATGTATGTGTTGTGTCCTACTTGCTTATTTGTGTATTCAAGTATGTTTGTTTGACTCACCATATACTTGTGTATTGCTTTGAGCCTAATGCATCTTGATGATATCTTATTTGGCTCTCTTTGAAGTGATTAATGGAACATCCCATTTTGGGGGAGTGATATGCTTTGTGCATCTCTCTTTCTTTAAAATGTGTGTACATGGGTACCACCACTTAGTATTGATATTGCAAGATTATCTAGTCACTATGTGGTGTGTCATACTCATGAGAAATTCAAATTCTAAATATCCATTAATCATCTCTAGTTGAATTTTAGTTGCCTCTTATTTAGAAGAAATGTTTTATCACATTATGGGGGAGTAATATGTTTTGTACATATCACAAGCCTAGAAAATGTGAACATATGAGGTTATGCCACTTAGATTTGATGCTCTTAATTATCTTGTTCATAGGTGGCATGTTTGCTCAAACAAGCTCCATTCCTAATAAAAATATTTTATTACTCATCTTGTGGGCTTTTGTCTGAATATGAAATTCTTGGTGCGGTTTTTCCTCAAATACATATCTCTATATCTTATTTGGGACACCGTTTGCTTCAAGTTATTCTAATCATTGCCGTGCGTGATTGTGTGACTAGTTGAAGTTATCAAGAATCTTCATCCGTGCATAGTGCTTAATTCTATATACTTATCCTATGCCTTTTATTGTGAAGATTGATCCTTACCATCTTTGTCAATTCACCACCGGAAATTATTTCCAATATACTCATTGTCTTTGACAATTGATAACCTTATATGTGGTTGAATTTATGGATCACCTTCACCTTGGATTGTTTCTTACTTCCTTATTTTATTTCCAACAAATCTTTGTTGCTCCCATGTGTCTTCCTTGTCCCTTTGAAAAATGTTTTGATAAATTCTCTTGATTCATATCAAGTGTTTGTTTTGGAAGACAAACCTTTTCCTTACGGTACATTGTGCCATTGTGAAAAGTGTATAGGGTTTGGTTTATTTTGTTTGAACCTTGCTCTTTTGGGGAGTTTGCTATCTCATTCTTTCCTACATGATTTATTTGCATGAATGAGATAAATCCTTGAGCATGTTTGCTTTATTTCATCCGTTATGCTCAATGGTTTCTTCTTAGTTCATTTGTTGAACTTTGTTGAACAAATCTTTTGTGATTTGCTTCTTAGATATAACTTGGACAACAAATTTGTTTTGTGGCACCTCTATGCCTTATCTATTTCTTTTGGTGTTTTGTCCAAAGTATATCCTTCTTGGATCTTTAAAGGTTTTGGTGCATGCTTATATGTAATTTGTTTATACTTGTAGCATGCTTGCTTTCTTTTGATCCATTATATAGGATATACTCCATCAAATCCTAAATGGCTAAGATGTGCATGAAATTCAAACTTCATCTAAATATGCACATGTTTATATGGAGTGTGTCCTATATATTGTGGTTAGTCTAACCATGTTGGACCCAATAAGTTTGGGGACCAAGATGTACTTGAATAATGTTTTAGGTACATTGGAGATGCAATGGAGGCTTGTCTCATCTATAAGGAAGGTGTTATCACCATATGAGAATTGGAGTCAAGCTAGGATGATCAATGAACTCTTATCTACTACATCAAGTCATTGCTATCTCGGTAACAAGTATCTTATTCATGCACTCTCATATAGCATCCAACCTCTTGTAGGTTGTATCTTGGCATGAAATTATTTATTTCGAAAATATTGCGGTTCTTGAAAAACCCTTTTAAAGTAAAACTTCTTATTGAACATTTGAGTAATTTGAGAAGATGCATATGATAGGTTATATATATATATCATATTTTATGATTCACCTATCACAAATATGCCCTCTAGCAATTTATTGCATATCAATTCCTCAAAGAGCTCTTGTGTACAATATTGATGAAATTGTGAAATAAATCCGTATTTGTGATACTTGTTGCCTCTCTCAAAACATTCCAACTAGCTTTACTTTCCTTATTGTTAGTTGTGATGTTTTTGAGATTTTCTTGGTTGAAGCTCATTCATATACCACAAGTGTGTAAATTGGAGCCATAGGCTATATATGCTTTTTAAGCAAACATCCTTGGTATATTTTATGACTTCATCTTGGATATCATGTCTTATTTATTTTGTTAACCTCTTGTGTCTGCATGTTTCTTTATGGATCACTATATCCACTTTAGAAACTTATATACATGAGAGCGTTAATCCATCAACTTGATATCCTTGTTCCTTGCCAATCATCTTTTACCCTTTTGCTTTTAGTGGTGTTGGTAAAGAAGATTTATGAGTGCTTGGTTTACTTGTTTTTCTTCATGCACTCATATCTCGTAATTGTTGGACTCAAGTTATTCTTGATAAGCATTTTACTTTTATCTTGGGTATGTTCTAAATAATATAGAGGAGTGAGGATTCCATGTTTGTGCATATTGTATTCAAATGCAAACATTATAAATTGTGCACGAACCTTGGGGAGCTTTCTTATTTTATTAAGAGCACTATATCTCTCTTATCATGATATCTTTGTTTGTCCAATTGGATCTTTGATTGCTTGCTTTACTTGTTGAAGCTCACTTCACCATGTTATCTTTATGCAATCTTTGATCCTCAATATAGTTTGATTTCCTTCAAGTATTCATCATTGGATATGTGCACTTGATTCCACTCAAATTATGAGAAGTGCACACTTTGGGGAGGAACTCACATTATATTGGCCTTCTAAATTTTTCACCCATTTTGACAATCGATGCCAATGGGGGAGAAGTTTAGAGGGTTTAAGGAATGGTTTTATACTTAAGCTTGGTTTGTGCTTAAGTGTTTTGCCTCTCATGCATTCCATATTTATATGTCTTGCATGGTTGTATATATATAGTAGAAACTATCCCAAAGGTTAATCTTGACAATGTATGCAATGAATTCATGTTCATCACACGTGCATACATTGTGGGGGAGTTTTCTCTATATATATATTGGTTCTACTCACATCCATTGCATTTGTTGTTCTTGTGTGAGTAGAGCCGGTTTTGATATGGGCTAGTAGCTTTGTGTTACTTGACCATATCAAATACAACCTCTTGTATACAACTTATTCTCGGATAAGTTGCGTACTTGTCACTAATATTCATGTATGCAATGTATGCAATGTATGCAATGAATTCATGTTCATCACACGTGCATACATTGTGGGGGAGTTTTCTCTATATATATATTGGTTCTACTCACATCCATTGCATTTGTTGTTCTTGTGTGAGTAGAGCCGGTTTTGATATGGGCTAGTAGCTTTGTGTTACTTGACCATATCAAATACAACCTCTTGTATACAACTTATTCTCGGATAAGTTGCGTACTTGTCACTAATATTCATTATATAAACCCTCTTATTGTGGTTGTCATCAATTACCAAAATGGGGGAGATTGTAAGGGTACATTGCCCCTATGTGTGGTTTTGGTAATTAATGACAACCCCTATGGACTAATGTTTTCATTGAGTTTATATGAAGGAATATTCCATAGGTACTACTTGCTCTCCATGTGTTGGATTCAAGTATGGATGCCATGAAGATAAAGATATACCTTGTGTATTGGCATCAAGATCATCGGTATGAAGATATATATGTGATATGATCAAGAAGAAGAAATGAAGATGGAGTTCTTATGTGGAACTCAATATTATCCATGCTCTATCTTAAGTGAGTATGAGAAGATACAAGATTGAGTTGGGCAAGTTCAAAGATGAGCATCTTGTGTGGATCACATGCTTGAAGCTTGCCGTCCATTTGGTGATAGTGGACATGTGAAGATGTGCATCAATGAAGCTTTCCCATCATTGTGTATGGGGGAGCATTTGTGAGTATACACGAAGCGACAATGATCAAGTGATGGGATGCGCAAGGCAAAGGTATGACCTTGATAGGTTTTCCTTTTACCGGTCTCGAGGTGGTTGATGGGAGACCGGATTATAGGATAGATAGCCGCACTATTAAGAGGGGCTTTCGGTTGGGTAACTTGATCACATCGTCTTAGGGAGCTCAATCCTTTGCATACTTTGCATATCCTTATTGCTTCTTGGTGTTTCTCTGTGTGAGGTTCTTGAGCTTGTTGCTAGCTTTACAACAAGCCCAAGTTCATCGAAAACGGAATCCGAATGCATCTTCTATTGCGTTTTCGAGTTTGGACGTCTTCACCGTTTCTTGACGGTGGGAGACTTCCTCTCTAAAATCATGTAAAATGTTCTGTGAGGAGTCTCCATATTTCCAGTTTTTGTTGGGGTTCTATTCGTCGTTATCTTTCCAACAAAATTGGTTTCATGTTAATCGGAGTTCGGGAGCAATAGTTATTAAAGAAAAGGTAAAAGAGAAAAAGAAAAAGAAAAGAAAAAAAGGGGGGAGGCGGCCGGTTGCCGCCCGGCCTGCCGGACCGCATGCCGGCCCACCCGGTCGACCGGGCGGCCACCGGCCCAGGCGCCAGCCTGCCCGGCTTGCCCTCCGGTCCAACCGGGAACTTGACCGGGCCGCTTCCCGGTCCGGCGGCCCACCCGGCCCTGCACCCCGTCGCGCCCCGCGCGGCCCAGCCTCCGCGCCGCCCGGCGCCGCTGGGCCGCCTCCGCCCACGCGGCTTGGGCCGCCGCTGCCCACACGGCTGGGCCGCTCCCCGCGCGGCCCGGGGCCTTTCCGCCGCCCGGCGCGGCGCGCGCCTCGCCCGGCTGCTGGTCCGGCCGGGCCGGACCCCGGACCGGCCTGGCCGGCCACGGCTCCGGTCCAACCGGCTGGGCCGCCGGCTGGGGACTTTTTCTGGCCCGTTTTTCTGCCTATTTCTTTGTCTTTTTCCACCCAACGGTTATTTCTTCCTCCCTTGCTATAAATACCTTTCTCCTACCTTGAGACAATGAGTTCTTCCCATTCTCTCTCCTCCATTGCTACTATTTGAAGAACTTGCTCTCCCCCTTGAATCCTCCAACCATTCTTGTTCATATTTGAGGATTTGGGAGAGGGGATCTAGATCTACACTTCCACCGATCGATTTCTTCTCTAAGTGAGGGAAACTCTTGGGATCTAGATCTTGGAGTCTTTGGTTGACTTTCCCCCTTGTTCTTCCTCTCCAATCTCATCCTAGCATTCGTTGCTTTGGTGGGATTT
Organism: Lolium rigidum; assembly: GCF_022539505.1. Taxonomy (NCBI): domain Eukaryota; kingdom Viridiplantae; phylum Streptophyta; class Magnoliopsida; order Poales; family Poaceae; genus Lolium; species Lolium rigidum. The sequence goes on from NC_061513.1 coordinate 87,057,987, forward strand.
GAGTGTGAAGGACTTGAACACCTCCGGTGTTCTTGCTTTGCATCATTGCATAGTGTTGAGCTCTCCACCACGATTTGTTCGAGTGAGAGACCGTGAGCTTGTTACTCTTGGAGGGTGACCTCCTAGTTGGCTTGGTGATTGGTGCTCCGGTGATCTCTTCAAGAAGATTGTGAAGAGGCCCGGGCTTCTCCTTCGTGGAGCTTGTGAAGTGGTTGTGGAGCTTGCCATCTCCGGAGCGGAGGAAAAGCTAACCATAAGGAAAGGGCCATTATCCTTCGTGGGTGTGGTTCGGAGAATAGGGTGAGCCTTCGTGGCGTGGGGAATCCTTCGTGGGACCTCCACCCCTCCAAACGTGACGTACCTTGTTGCAAAGTAAGGGAACACGGGAATACATCCTCGTCTCCGCGTGCCTCGGTTATTTCTATACCCGAGCTCTCTTTCCTTGTGATAGCCATCGTGCTTGAAGTACATATATCTTGCTATCACTTGTGCTACATATATCTTGTGCCTATCTTGCTTAGCTCTAGTTGCTATTGTTACACCTAGTTGAGCTTAGCATATTTAGGGTTTGTGCTTGTAAACTAAATGATAGTTTAATTCCGCATTATTACAAGACAAATCCGTAAGAGTTTTTAATTGCCTATTCACCCCCCCCTCTAGGCGACATCTCGATCTTTCAGCGACATCTTGCGGATAGGACTCTTGAAACGCTTCCGTTTGGGTGCATTCCGAGTCTTAGTGGGCGGAGGCGGCGGCGCTGGAGATGGAGATGGACTACAGATGTCGTGGTCGACGTCGTACCCATGGGGTGATGGTGGCGACATGTGATCAGTAGGAGGAGGTGATGGTGGCATGCGATCATTTGGAGGAGGTGATGGTGACCTCGGACGACTGGTACTAGGGGCTACCCAGCCTGGCAGCCTGATGTTCTTCTTTTCCCAGATAATGATTTCTCCCAACACCTCTCTGAGTGTAACCCCCCCATCACCTCCAGGGAACTGGAGCTCCAATGTCTCCCACGACGGTACAACTAAATCCACCCCGACACGAGCATAGCCAGCTGGAATCTCATTGCCATGCCATGTTGCCGGCTCACCTTCAGGTCCAAATGCAGGTAAGACATAGCTGACCGCCACCTTAACAGACATGTTCCTGAACACCTCATGGAGATCACAAGGTGTTTGCTCCTTGATTCCATCCACGGGGTCGCCAGGACCGCCATCTATCATCCGTGTAGGAGGGGCCTCCGAGTCGGCCACGCTGCTTGTCTCGTCGCCGAGATATGCCGAGCGGTATTATCCGGCTGGCGCTGTCCTTTTAGTTCATTTATCTCCCGCTGCTGCTGCTGAATCTCCCGCTGCTGCTGGTCAAGTCGGCGTTGGAACTCGGCCATCCGGTCATTCTGCACCTCCAGCTCGCGTTGTTTAGCTCTCGCTCGGCTTCTATAAGTCTCCGCGTCGGCCGGAAACACAAGCGACCACGGAACACTAGGGCCGAAGCCTCTTGTTCGTCCTCCCTTCTCAGGATTACCGAGGACAAGTGTCAGCAAGTCTTTCTCTCTATCGGGAGCAAACTTTAGTTTTCCCGCCTTTATATCTGTCGTCACGGCAATCCATTTTTCCCTGGGTACCCTAACCCTGCTGTCACTTTCAACAATGTTCCCTGTCTTCATGTCATACTCACAGCCATGGGCGAGGAACCAATTTCGAGCCCTAATGTCCCATCCTTCTCGCGTGGGTTCTGGAGTGATCCCATTCCGCTCCATCTCAGCCTCTTGTGCATCCCACTTAGGCATGGCTACTTCGTAGCCCCCTCGCCCCGTATGATGGTGATATTTCTTTTCGCTTGCATTCTTCTTGTTTTTCTTTGACAGGTTCACAGCCTCCTCTGATTCTTTGTACTTCACAAATTCTTCCCAGTTATGCTCCTGCTTCACTAGGTAGTTTTCGAATACTGGAGGCTTCTTCTCGGCCTTATAAGTTTTCCATAACCGGTTCTTATACGCTCGGAAAAGTTCCCCCATCTTCTTAAGAGCCCATTTCTTCACTAGCGCCCTCTGCTTGGCATTCTCAGAGTCCGATCCCAAATTTGTCAAAGTGAAATGTGACATGAGGTTGTCAAAAAGTGTGTTCTTGAACCTATCGGCAACCTGATCTTTGGACACATTCTTGGTCTTGTTCCATTCTCTAATAGTGATCGGGATACGATCTCTAACCAGAACTCCGCACTGATTCTTAAATGTCACTCGACACTCGCGGGTGCCACCGGTTGGCCTTTCGGTGATACGGCTTCAATGTTGAAGTGGTCTTTTTTGCCCAATCTCTTTGCCGGGCCTCGTTTCTCCAACTTATCTTCGGAGGCCTAAGAGAATAAAAATCAGTTAATTTATATACATATGTACATATAGAATTCCATTAATGCCTCAACTGATCGTATACCTCGTCATTACCGGAGCCGTCGGCTTCTCCATCACCGGAGCCGTCGGCTTGTCCATCACCGAAGTCCTCGGCTTCTCCATCACCGGAGCCGCGGTCTTCTCCAGCTCCGGAGCCGTCCGCTTCTTTATCACCGGAGCCGCGGTCTTCTCCAGCTCCGGAGCCGTCGGCTTCTGGACCATCGCGGATTATGTTCTCAAAAAAGTCTTCCTGTTCCAAGTCACGACGGATTTCGAATGGATCCATTGTTTCTGCAAAAAATTAAATCGATAAGTACATGGTCTAACCCTAACCAAACCCTAACCCTAATGGCGACGCGTGTTTGCGAGAGAGAGGGTGTCGGCGACGCTAGTTTGCGAGAGAGAGAGGGTGTCGGCGACGCTAGTTTGCGAGAGAGAGGGTGTCGGTGGACGCGTGTTTGCGAGAGAGAGAGGGTGTCGGCGACGCTAGTTTGCGAGAGGGAGGGGGTGTCGGCGACGCGTGTTTGCGAGAGAGAGAGAGAGAGGGTGTCGGCGACGCGTGTTTGCGAGAGCGATAGGGTGTCGGCGACGCGTGTTTGCGAGAGGGAGAGGGCGTCGGCGACGCGTGTTTGCGAGAGAGAGGGTGTCGGCGACGCTAGTTTGCGAGAGATATACTAAACATTTTTCTACCTAAAACTAAATCCATAAAGCAAATACATATACAAAAAACCGTAAATACATATAGTAAACATTTTTCTAAACTAAACATTTTTCAACCTAAAACTAATCAATTAAGTAACTAAACCTAAACTAACTAACAAAACCTAAATTAACTAACTAAACCTAAACTAACTAACTAATTCATACTAATTAACTTAATACATATATATACATACTAACTAAACCTAAACTAAGTAAACCTAAACCTAAACTAACTAACAAACCTAAACAAACTAACTAATTACATACTGATGACCCACAAGTATAGGGGATCGCAACAGTCTTCGCGGGAAGTAAAACCCAATTTATTGATTCGACACAAGGGGAGACAAAGAATACTTGAAAGCCTTAACAGCGGTCAATTCAGCTGCACCTGGAAACAGACTTGCTCGCAAGAGTTTATCGATAGATAACAGTTTTATAGCGATAGCAGTAGTGAAATAACGACGACAGAAGTAACAAAGACAGCGAGTAGTGATTATAGTAAATAGCGAGGATTAAAATACCGTAGGCACGGGGATGGATGAACGGGCGTTGCATGGATGAGAGAAACTCATGTAACAATCAAAGCAGGGCATTTGCGAGATAATAATAAAACGGTATCCAAGTACTAATCAATCAATAGGCATGTGTTCCATATATAGTCGTACGTGCTCGCAATGAGAAACTTGCACAACATCTTTTGTCCTACCAGCCGGTGGCAGCCGGGCCTCTAGGGAATCTACTGGAAATTAAGGCACTCCTTTTAATAGAGCATCGGAGCAAAGCATTAACACTCCGTGAACACATGTGATCCTCATATCACCGCCATCCCCTCCGGTTGTCCCAATTTCTGTCACTTTGGGGCCTCGGGTTCCGGACAGCAACATGTGTATACAACTTGCAGGTAAGATCATAAACAACGAATATCTTCATGAATCAATAACATGTTCAGATCTGAGATCATGGCACTCGGGCCGTAGTGACAAGCATTAAGCATAACAAGTTGCAACAATATCATAAAAGTAACATCTACAGATACTAGGCACCATGCCCTAACAATCTTATGACTATTACATGACCAATCTCATCCAATCCCTACCATCCCCTTCAGCCTACAGCGGGGGAATTACTCACACATGGATGGGGGAAACATGGCTGGTCGATGGAGAGGCGTCGGTGGTGACGATGGCGATGATCTCCTCCAATTCCCCGTCCCGGCGAGGTGCCAGAACGGAGTTTCTGGTCCCGAGACGGAGTTTCGCGACGGTGGCGGCGTACTGGATGGTTTCTGGCGACTTCGACTATCCCCGTGCGTTTTTAGGTCGAAGGCAATAAGTAGTCCGAAGGAGGGCGTCGGGGGCCAGCCGAGGCGGCCACACAATAGGGCGGCGCACCCCCCTCCTGGGCCGCGCCGGCCTAGTGTGTGGGGGCCTCGGGCCCCCACCTGGCTTGCCTTTCTGGCTCCGTCAGTATTCTGGGAAAATAGGACCTTTCGCATAAACTCCGAGGATTTTCCTGAAAGTTGGATTTCTGCACAAAAACGAGACACCAGAGCAGTTCTGCTGAAAACAGCGTTAGTCCGTGTTAGTTGTTGTTATCACCAGAATTTGACCAAGTCAGAGGTGGGCCGCGATCAAGATGGTTTGAAGAAATATATATATAGAAGGAGTGCGTGGATCGGCCTTTTATACCAAGTTGGGCTTAATTGCCCGGATGTCTGTAATATATTAGATCGCATCTTAGTTTAGAGATAGAATCTTACTCGTGCACGGTTTAGTGCATGCCCACATTAGAAAGTCCCCTGGACTATAAATATGTACCTAGGGTTTATGGAATAAACAACAACTCACGTTCAACCCCAAAAACAAACCAATCTCGGCGCATCGCCAACTCCTTCGTCTCGAGGGTTTCTATCG
>NC_061513.1:87063099-87083867 GCF_022539505.1 Lolium rigidum
CGTGATACCGAAAGGTAGAGCATGAATCATATGATTGATATGATGAACACTTTGAATGTTCACCATTGAAAGATTCTTGGTCAGGTGCATCATGTCGATTGCAGAGCGGACTTCCAGGACTTTCCAATATTCTAGCTCCCAAAAAATAGATTTCTTCTTCCACATGGGCGCGTGTCCGTCGGCAGTCTTTCGGAACAGGTCGACTGCCTGGACCCTTTCCAAAGATAACATTTAAATCCTTGACCATGTCAAATATATCAGCACCACTACGTGGGACAGGCTTCGGACGGCGGTCCGCCTCGCCATCGAAATGCTTGCCTTTTTCCTTAAGGGATGCTTGCACGGAAGGTAACGACGATTGAACGGGTACACAACTTTTCTCGCTTTTTCCCAAATATTTACTTTCAGCCTCATCTAAACAAGTGTGTGCATGCATTGTATCCTTTGTTCGTCCGTCCCGAAATGTTACCGAGAGCAGGCCAATCATTGATGGTTACGAATAGCAACGCTCGTAGGTCAAATTCTTGCTCGGTGTGCTCATCCCACACACGTACACCTGGTTTGGCCCACAACTCCAAAAGTTCATCGACTAATGGCCTTAGGTACACATCAATGTCGTTGCTCTGGTTGCTTTGGGCCTTGGATAAGCACCGGCATCATAATGAACTTCCGCTTCATGCACAACCAAGGAGGAAGGTTGTAGATACATAGAGTCACGGGCCGAGTGCCGTGACCGCAGCTCTGCTCCCTAAAAGGATTCATGCCATCCGTACTTAGACCAAAGTATAAGTTCCTTGCCTCACCCGCAAAATCTCGGGAACTCTCTCCCGATGTTTCTCCACTCGCCGACCATCAGCGGGGTGCCTCAACATCGCGTCTTTCTTACGTTCTTCCATGTGCCATCGCAACAACCTGGCATGCTCTTTGTTTCCGAACAAACGTTTCAACCGTGGTATTATTGGAGCATACCACATCACCTTCGCAGGAACCCTCTTCCTGGGTGGCTCGCCCTCAACATCACCAGGGTCATCTTTTCTGATCTTATACCGCAATGCACCACATATCGGACATTTATTCAAATTCTCGTACTTCTCACCACGGTAGAGGATACAGTCATTAATGCATGCATGTATCTTCTGCACATCTAATCCTAGAGGGCAGACAAGCTTCTTTGCTTCATATGTACTGATGGGCAATTCATTATTTCTTGGAAACAGACTTCTTTAATATTATCATCAATTTCTCAAATCCCGAGTCGGTCACACCGACCTCTCGCCTTCCATTTCAGCAATTCCAATATGCTACCCAGACTTTCTATGCCCATCTTCACAACCCTGGGTACAACAATTTGTGGTGGTCCTCTAACATCTTGTCGAACCGCAACCTCTCCTTATCCGTGCCACGCTCTCTTCTTGCATCGAAATGGCCCGACGAAGATCATCATCAACAGGATCATCCGATGCCTGTTCTTCACCTCCTTCTTCTTCATTGTCGTCCATTGCGGTATCATCGCATTCGGAGAACATAGATCGGTACTGGTCATCATTATCTTCTTCTTCATCGCCGTCTTCCATCATAACCCCTTCTTCTCCGTGCTTGGTCCAAACATTATAGCTGGACATGAATCCAAACCGAAGCGGTGGCTCTTAATGTCTCTTGAGCAAGAGTAATCCTTCTCGTTCTTACATTTTAGACATGGACAGCACATAAAACCTTGCTTCGACTTGTTGGCCTCGGCCACAAGCAGAGAAAGAATTCACGCCCTCTCCGAAAGCGGGGCACATCGGTTACCGTACATCCATGGATGACTCATCTGCATCATAAGTACAATTATATATGTATCAGATGCAATCACCTTGGTAAAATTAGTATTGTACGGACTATGTATATATATACGAGAAAATAGTTGCTAACCTTTTAGGATCAAAAAGAGGAGAAATCTTATCAAACAAGTGGAGAAATCTTATCAAATAAAATCAAGTGGCATCCCTCTCACAAGCATTCCATCAAACACCTCTTGTGCACATGTAGAAAAAATAAGCTAGCATACACCTCCACCTTCACCACCAAGGAAAAAATGAGGGGGGGGGGGGGGGGGGTGGCTGGCTGCGTGCCTATATATAGGCATGGCCCTTTTGTCGCGGGCTGTATTACGACCCGCGACAAAAGGGGTGCCGCCAGAAGCGCCGACACGCTGGACACCTTTTGTCGCGGGTCGTGATACGGCCCGCGACAAAAGGGCGCGACAAAAGGCCCTGCCCACTCCACATGGTTTCGGGGCGACGTGGCTAGGCCATTTGTCGCGGGTGCAGGCGCGCCCGCGACAAAAGGCTCCCACGGAAGCCCTGTTTTCCACTAGTGGAGTCAGCGACTCTGATTTCACCGAAGAACGACAACCTAGGAAGGCCTCGCCGCAGCGGCCTCGTGAAACACGCGCCAACCCATGCCGAACAGTCTCGCGTAGAAGGATGGCATCTTTCTTTTCGAGGACGATCTCATAAGAGGAAATATGCAAGACTCGTATTGATGGAAAGAGACTAGGCAGTGTATTTATATACAATAACTCGCATCAACGAAGATCACCACAACTAGACCGCAAATGCATGTCATCATCCCCGCTCGACATACACGGCCGGTGCTCCGACTTCACGGTAGGGAAAGACCAACACACCAGAACAAGAGCCGACTACTAAAGACACTCCTGAAACAGCATGACCATCACTCCTCGCCGCCGTCGTTGTTGTGTAAGCCACCACGCGAATCCTCGCATCAGCTGTTGGGCAACTACCGATCGTAATGTCGGTTCCGTCCAGCCCGATGGGAGCAAGATCTTCAAGACGGCGCCCCAAAGGAGGAAATAAACACGAGAAAGAAGTTGTCGCCCGACCCAACCGGTTTAAGATTTCACCCAAAAGAGCTTACCATGAGGATGGAAAAAGTCGACGAAGACACCATAGCAATGCATCCAAGGAGAAAGTGATGCCCATAGGCGCCGCCACTGGCCGGCAAGAACCGGGCAAACTTCCGCCCATAGCTTTTGGGTACCATTCCATGCAAAAGACAGAGCCGATTCGTGCCACCAATGAACCACACACCCTCAGCATGGCGACCACGACAAGGTCACCACCAATCTCACAATCGAAAGATACCAAAGTACTAGATTTGGCCGCCTAGATCCGGTGACTACCCATAGTTGCGCTGCCAAAGCCGCTACCGGAGTGCTCCCCATACAGAGCCTGAAGGGAAGGTCAAATATGTTAATATTTAACTTTTGTGTTGGTTGTTCCCTCGATGTTATTGTGTTCCATGACGGTCGACCGGCCAGAATGTTTCATATGGTTTTTTTGCCTCGTTTTCACAAATTAACCGGCAAGTAATGAGATGAGGCAAAACTATGGCCTCTGTTTCGGAAAATAATGTACAAGATGTACAAACATGAAATGAGTTTAAGAGTGAACCCCCTATGGTAGAACTGTAGAAGTGCAACTGTATTGAAAAACAATAAAAGTAGCAAAATAAATGAAAATGCAATTACACAATTGCACTAGAAGCAAACTACAATTGCACGACACATGATTACAATTGCCCTAAAAAATAAAGTGCATCTACAATAAAGTTAAAAGTAATAAAAAATAACAAAAAGAGTTACTGGAACTTTACATAGCTCGCTTGTTTCATTAAAGTGCATGTGACTTGACGAAAAGGTGACTGAAACGCCACTTAAATAAAATGGCTGAAACTTCAAAATGATTTCAGCTGCTTGTGTTTTACTAGCAATTCCTAACAGAGCAATAAATAATAATTGATTGGCAAACTTGGATTGCTATATTCCACCCCAACAGCAAGAAAACAACGTTATAATCTTGCACGTTCATCATGGCTCAGATGTGAATCCTGGAAAACCTTTACCTTCTACTCCGTAGCATTCTAACTGTCGTGTCACCGTCTTAATATTGGAATCTCACTCTGATCTCGCATTGTCATCGAAGTTGGAGAGCCGAGCACATTGCTTTAGGAAACCATAGAAGGCCCGTCTCAAGGCCAGCAGGGGTGCCGCCAGGGGGTATGGCAGGGCCCGCCACCCCACCACATCACCCTACCGCCATGGTATTCGGTGGCATGGCCCACCTCAACTTGATGGCGGGTGACAATGATCATGGAAACTGATGTGCCGTCATAGCTGACGGTGGCACGTTCCACGTGTCGCTTGGCAGCCCTGCCTCCACGGTGAGGTAGTCTTTTTTGGCAATTTCATTCAGAGGTGGTCTTTCTTGACAATTCGTTGAGCCATGAGGTCCATTATGTCAAAAGTTTGCTCATAGTGGGTGAGGGTGAGGAGATTTGAATCCAGGTGGGCTGAGTGCAATCTTGTCTCGCTAGTTAGTATTCTCTCAGGCTCCTCGAACCTTTAGATTATTGTGCTTATGTACACATTTGGTCTCTCTAGATTCTTTTTGTTATGTAAAATTTGATTTATCTTCAACCTTTTAAATTAGCTTTATACTTCCTTTGTGTATTAATATATATAAGATGTTTTAGGTAATCTTGAAGTAGACTAGATATAAACTAAAGTGAGTGAACCTACACATAAAAATAGACTGGATACATACTAAAGTGGATTGCCAAATAAAATGTTTCAACATCTTATATTTCTAAACGAAGCCACGGAGAAAGTACATATTATTGAAGAAGTGTGAATAAGACAATGGTGTGGGCATCATGTGTGACAACCATGCCGTCAAAACAAAAACTACGTGTAAACTTTCTTTCACTAGTACTCACCATTGTACAAGGCTTCGATCAAGTGATATGCTTTTAAATCCTCACCATACCTCTCTTGGTTCAGATGCCCGACACTTTACACCGTTCCTCATTGATCGTGATTGAAAAATATATAAGCAGGGAAAACATAATCACCGACATACTGCCAAGTGTCATGCCACCATCCAACGGTACAAGGTGGTGTCAACTGCCAACCCATTACCCACATGTGTTGTTTAAGATTTTCTACTAAAGTAATCTTTGCAGCATGATGTTTTTTTTACGGAAGTTCTTTCTGCAGCATGAAGTCTTCTTTTCCCAAAAGGACCCTCATCTATTAAAAAGGTGCACCAGGAGTGTAAATCACCCCGTGGTATAACTCGTGAATTAGCAGTGAGGCTTTTGTAGTAGTAGTAGTAAATCAAGATCGAGTGCAAATATGGACAATTTTTTCCCTTCAAGTGAGCACGTCCTCTAAGAAGCACCAGCAATAAGAAATGCTGAAGAAAACGGTGTCCGATTATCATTCAGCATCAAATTTCACCACCTTCAGATCAGGATACACATGTTAGGTTTTTACCGAGGTAAAGGAGATTTCTTTTATAAATATGACCCTTTGCAAATTCCTATCGCAAAAATGGCCCCTCTCGAAATCTATCACTAAATATAGCTTGATGGGAGGCACCTCCCGCCAACTTTGGTGGCGGATTGTGACTTTCCGCTGAACCCCAAGGTAACAGTTGAACCCTCCTCCACCACTCGCCAACCTTAGGGCCATGACCACCGGCTACCACCTAAACAATGATTCCTGACAAGTGCCGACTCGCACCGCCCCATCGCACCGACATCAAATCTCCAAACACATCCAACCAACTGAGAGGAGAGCCTCACTGTAACCACATGAGATGCAACCTCGATACCAGAGCACCGTACCTGCCCCAAACAATTCACACTAATCTGGCCCAACATAAGTAGATGCCATGGAGGTACAAGTCTTGTCGGATCCGGTGGGGAGAAACTACATCTCCATCTCTGTCAAAAGCAGAGGCGGCCACAACAAGCCATCGCATGCATAGGGCTCTAGCTCATGTCGGGGGCTTGTTGGCGTCTGTCCGATCATCATGCTCTGAAAGAACTCCTGCCTCGAGGCTTTGTGATGTCACAGTCTAGTAGCATGTCCACGGTTGTGCTAGCGACTTGTGTGCGATGATGCCTCTACTTGAGTACAACAAGTCCTCCATTCCGACCAAACCAGATGCTAAGAAAAGAGTTGTTGCCGCCTTTGCCTTCGTCCGGGCTTTCCCTTCAGCTCGGAGAAGCCGACTAACTCTTTGTGGCTAGGGTTTGCCTCCCACATTGCCCCGACGGGATGACATAGTGGTCTCGTGAAGCTATGTTCCATGCCGCTAGCCATGGAAAACATACTTTTTGGTGGGGAAACGTTTTGAAGAAAAATATTCTTGTTAAACTATTTTCACACGTATGGTATTCAATCAGCATGATGTCGTCGTAGGATATGCACTAGTTTAAACTGCATCTTGCCTAATATAAAGTTGAACGCATCTATTCATATCGTGAAGAAGTGTATTGTTTCTTTTTATCTCTAAGGTAACATCTTTTTTACGGAAATTTATATGTTAACCGGCAAGTTTTTTACTTTTATTTGGGCGATCATTGATTATCTGCCTAACTGAAAGCGAAAGTTGCACATACTAGAATTTCCATGAGATGTAGCCATCTGGAAATGTATTGGTATGTTGATTTGACTTATATGTTTTGGATTTTTTAATTTTCTTTCGTCAGGTAACTTTAAGTACACACTAGTTGCGCATTTTAAATTTGTAACTTCTGTTCATGTAATGTACAACTTGTTATTTTCTACTCTAATTTTGCTATAAGTTGACCATTCTTTACATCCATTAGTCGACTTAGAGGTTTTGAAATTTCGACGATTGACATGTTCTGAAAATATCAGTTGACTAATTATCCATAATTACTCCGTACAAGTAGTACTTCTAGGGTTGTTTAACAAAAATAAATGCAGCACAACTCGGAGTATGGGCTGTCATTTACCATCCTTAATTCCAACAAAGCAAACTGTTGCATAGCGATTCCTGGACCTACACCTGGCGTGGTAAAAGACTAAGTGAACCGTATGAATCACCAAGTCTCGGCGCAATTGTTGCAAGGAACATCAATTTTACGATTTTTTTTTTTTTGCGCAGAACCACAACTTCTGGGGTAAACCATCGCGTTGGACCTAAAGTATTTGGTTTAGCTAGTGTAACAATCAAGCAGGAACCAAACATCAGTGCAAAGAAATCCTCTGTAGGAAATGTAATCAAACAACCTTTGTAGTAGGAAAAATCCTATAAATTCATATCCTGCAAAAACCGTACATAATTTTGAATCAAAAGACCCCTACTTAAAAGGAAAAGGAAAGGGCAAACCTCACACTGACTGTTTACATAAGAAAGAGCGAGTTGATTGATTTTTATTCTGTCAAGTAAATGACCATCTCCTTAACAAAAAAAGGAACCCAAAGTCAATGGCGAGAGTTGGCTAAATCTAATTCTCGATGCAAAACTAAACAACCCATGATTCCTATGTAGACATAAAAATTCGGCAAGACTTGGTGTTATGTGCAATTCACTCTAAAAGGCTACGGACTCTTTTGTTTTATAGAATCTTTATAACACATGAATAGAAACAATGTAGGATTGATATGGCATGTTTTATCCAATCCTATAGGATTAGAAAACTTCAGATTTTAGTTCCACGAGTGTTTGATTGTAAAGGGAAATTAAAGGAAATGTAAAAAGAGGTTGGAGTGACGGGAATTTTTTCCTCAAAAAATATACAGCAAATGAATCATTCCTAGAAATTATAATCCTACGAATCAAAGAACTTTTTATTCAAATCCTACAAAAATTGTACATAATTCTCTTGAATCAAAGGAGCCTACTAAACAGCTCATGATCTTGTTAGACATAGAAATTCTGCAGGAAGCAGAGAATCCACAGAGATGCCGAGTTCGAGACGAGGCACATGAAACAGGTCAAACAAAGCCACACCACATTGCAATCTTCAGACACCTACACATAACGGAGAACTATAAAAAACACGGCAACGCCACACCCCGAAACAGCCCACTCTCCACGTGGCCAAGCAAGCCGGACCCCAGTGACACAGACACTTCCTTGGGTGCGGATTTGGCCAGGACCTTATGGCGCCCATCCCTTATCCCGCACCGTCTATTTCATCAGGGTGCATCAAGATTGGTGACTCGTTTTTGCGAAAAAATCCTAGCTTTTATCGCATTCATATCAGGAAATCCTTCTTATTTATGAAGTTCTTCACAAATTGGGAAGTGGATCCACTCGTTACCATCTAAAGTTCTTCCTAATTTGACATGAATATCCACTACGGTGTGTATCCATAGATCATGTATAAGTAACATTTATTTGGACATAAAAAGATCCACGGAAAATCACCACAAACCATTGGATACATTGATTTCAACAACAGATCTTAATAACAAATCGGATTTGGGCATAAATATCTACCACAGTCAAACATGTATCTTTGAAAAAATCTTCAAAAGATCCGGAGAAACAGCCACTGGATCCACGAGATTCAACAAAAGATCTTAACAATATCCTAACTAGATCCTAACAAAGAAAAAAGAGGAAGAAAAGGGAAAAAAATGGATCGCATCTCCGGCCGGATCCTCTGCCTGGGACTCATGGGGAGGGTGACGAGTCGGCGCCTCCCACGCCGGAGATGTCGCACGACGGCCGGGGTCGAGGCGGCGTCTCCCTCACCGGAGCGGGGCGGCGAGGCCGGCACCGGGAGGCCGCCACGGGATGCCCGGGGAGGGCGACGAGCCGGCAAACGGGCGGCGCCTCCCGCACCGGAGATGCCGCGCGAGGGCCGGCGTCGAGGCGGCGCCGCCGCCGGCGCAAGGGACGGCGACAAGGAGAAGGCCACCGCGGCGGCTGGCTTGGATCTTTTGAGGGTTAGGTTAGGGTTTCCTCTGGATTTGGGATATTTGTACTGAGATCTCCCAGGACCATGTCCTAATTCAAAAAAGTGCAGGGTTCTTTTTGCAAAATTACAAGCGCGAATCTCCAGCAGCATGTGACGGGCAGGATAAGGTGCGGGCGCCATAAGGTCCGCTCCTTGTATTTACCGCACTTCCTTCGGCAACAAAGAACCCTCCTTTTCCCGTCCTCTCCAAAATCCCCCAACAACCAACCCTTCTTCCCCGCCCAGATCCGTCTCCTCCTCACTCTGCTCCCACAGCCCAGATCTCCCTCCCACACGCAAACCCCAGATCTCCACACCGCCTCGCCGGAGCAGCAGCAGCAGCCATGGCGAAGGAGGCCGGCGGCGGCGGCGGCGCCGACGGCGCCCTGTCGGAGTCCGTCCTCCGCAAGGTGCTCATCTCCTACTGCTACGTCGCGGTGTGGATCTTCCTCTCCTTCACCGTCATCGTCTACAACAAGTACATCCTCGACCCCAAGATGTACAACTGGCCCTTCCCCATCTCGCTCACCATGGTGCACATGGCCTTCTGCTCCTCGCTCGCCGTCGCGCTCGTCCGCGTCTTCCGGGTCGTCGACCTGCCCACCTCCCCCGCCATGACCCCGCAGCTATACTACACCTCGGTCCTCCCCATCGGCGCGCTCTACTCGCTCTCCCTCTGGTTCTCCAACTCCGCCTACATCTACCTCTCCGTCTCCTTCATCCAGATGCTCAAGGCGCTCATGCCCGTCGCCGTCTACTCCATCGGCGTCCTCTTCAAGAAAGAAACCTTCCGCTCCGCCTCCATGCTCAACATGCTCTCCATCTCCTTCGGCGTCGCCATCGCCGCCTACGGCGAGGCGCGCTTCGACCTCCGCGGCGTCGCGCTGCAGCTCGCCGCCGTCGCCTTCGAGGCCACCAGGCTCGTGCTCATCCAGATCCTCCTCACCTCCAAGGGGATCTCGCTCAACCCCATCACCTCGCTCTACTACGTCGCGCCCTGCTGCCTCTGCTTCCTCTTCGTGCCCTGGGTCTTCGTCGAGCTGCCCAGGCTCCGCGCCGTGGGGATGTTCGAGCCGGACTTCTTCGTCTTCGGCACCAACTCCCTCTGCGCCTTCGCGCTCAACCTCGCCGTCTTCCTCCTCGTCGGCAAGACCTCCGCGCTCACCATGAACGTCGCCGGCGTCGTCAAGGACTGGCTCCTCATCGCCTTCTCATGGTCCGTCATCCGGGACACCGTCACGCCCATCAACCTCATCGGCTACGGCATCGCCTTCCTCGGCGTCGGCTACTACAACCACGTCAAGCTGCAGGCGCTCAAGGCCAAGGAGGCGCAGAAGAAGCTCGCGCAGGCAGACGAGGAGGCCGGCTCCCTGCTGCAGGAGCGAGACTCACACTCCCACGGCGACCGCAAGACCACCGACACCCAGTCCTAAGAAGAACCCCGCTCATCTGATCCTGATCCAACATCACCCCGCCCAAGCATTTGTGATCCTTTCTTGTCCTCATTTGTGCTAGGATGGCAAATAAACACAGCAAATATACGATCTTCTGTATCCGGCGTGTGAAATACCAGTCTATTCTTTTTGCCACTAGTAGCAGTCTTCTTACTTACTACTATCACTAGGCAGTACCAGCATCAAAATTGTAATCCCCGGTCCCGAGTATTGAGCAATGGATGATCATGAAACCTTTTTCATTTCCCCCCTTTGTATACCAAACATTGATTGAGTAGTAGCAGCTTAGTTGTAATAATGAAAGATTCAGTTTTGGAATTGTTTTGCTGAGTTGATCTTGATCCCCATTATGTTGTTACTACATTGGAGCCATCAGATTGAATTAGTGCCGTCTGAGTTCGTCATATTGGACAGGAGATCTGGTGCAGTAGCAATTGAGTAGCAGCTAGTTGTAATAAAAGATCCAGTTTTGGAATTGTTTCCTAGGTTCATCTTGATCTTCATTGTGTTATTACTTTGGTGACATGGCATCTGAGTTAATTGGTGCAGTCTCTACTAGGGTACATTTAAGTAGAAGTGTATTATACAGTTGCTTTCGAGTGAGCTGGACGCCTGTCCGGTGCTTTCGCGCCAAATTGCCATTGGTTGGAACTTGGATCCAGAAAGAGAGGTCAGAGAAATCGATTAATTAACTTACTAGGTCCCTGCAAGAAAACGAAACAGCTGATTAGGAAGCATCTGGAATCAGATCTACCTGCAGGACCAGGAGAAACACCGCTGTTACCAGTAGGAATAGTACAACTATTACTGGAGGAGAGTGCCTCGGATTTGTTACTCGAGTGTCGGCAGCGGTATATATTACTGAAACTTGGCATCTGAGTTGGATTCTTTCGATGCTGTTCATGTGCTGTGAGTTTATTCCCGGTGACCACTCAAAGTCAAAACTAAGTTTTGTGTGAGTCATGTGCACTGAAATTGCTAGTACCACCAGCTGGACAGGTGGTACATCGTTCAAGAGAGAATTCTTTACTTAACACTGCTTTTATATATGATTCCTTAGTTAGTCTTGGAATTTTTTCACTTCCCTGTTTGACACTAGATTACATTTTGATGCCTCATATGACACTGTAGTTCATTTGAGGAACAAACCGTGTTAACTAAAAACGTATAAAGACGCTTTGGCCCCTAGCACATAATGTGAAGCAGAGAATTCGAAAAAATCATATCTACTTCATGGCTTGGCCTGTACATACTTTTTTTTTTGCGATCACTTGGCCTGTACATACTTAACGTTCACAGGGTATTGAGGAAGTCAAACTCCCGCTGATCTATTACCGAGAGGCCGGTTTAGGGTATTGGAGAAGATTCGTTTAAGCGATAGCAACTTTTTTTCTTAGATAAAGAGAATATATTAATATCAAAAGATACCAATAACACCCAGCCTCTGAAACAACGTTCCACCCTAGTGATAGTACGGATACACACAACCAAAAAGAGTAAACAAAACTAAGAAATAAAAGTCCCGCTACAGCATTCCAGACCTAGCAACAGCAATACAACCACAATCGTGACAACACCTGAAATACAGACTCTCCGAAAGCGACGTCTCCAAGAAGAGAAAAGTGCACCAGCGCCGTCGTTGCCCGACCAAAGGTCTTAGGTTTTCAACCTGAAGATAGTCCCCACTCTCAAAACAATGCCTCCAACAAGGCCATTGTCACGCCCAACCAGTTAAGGGCAGACTTTGGATTTTCACCATCAGAGGTAAGACTCTGAATTTCACCTGTGCTGCCGCCCCCACATACATACCACTGCTACGGAGCCCGGAATGCCAAGCAAATCCCTCAGGATCACGGAGACTCGAACCTCCTTTAGCCAGTCCACCAATCCGGCCTTCATGATATAACTTCTTCTGACTTCACCATGGACCAAAAAGTCACTTGATGTCGACACAGAATAGAGCATCGCGCTGCTCCCTCCGAAACCAAACGTTCGGAATAAAAACATGGGTGCGCGCGACCGAATACCACCCGATCTAGCAAACTCCAGGCAAAAGATGCAATGTTCCATTCACCGGCGGAGCTTTCCGGAACTCATCTTTCCAGCCAGGTCAATGCAAACTTATCTCCGGTAGATCTTCATCTTCGCTTGCGAGAAACCCGATGACTGCCACCAAAAACAAAGCAAGACCAGCAACCCCCACGTCGCCAGTCCCTCCTGCCGGATCACCAGGAAAGAGGACGGTGGCACGGATCATGCGTACCACCGCCGAACCGTCACCAGGGCGGAGGCCGCCACCGCTCCACCGAATCCTCCATGGCTACTGACGGAGAGCATCAGGCCCCAGCCAAGTAGCCGTGCCGCTCGGCTTCCTCCACCAGCGCTTCATCACCTCCCATGGAACGCCGCCACGGAAGCCCTCTCCTCCTCCTCGTCGTTCGACGGAAGGGGCGCCACCACCGCCGCCGGGCCGGGGCCGAGGCCGAGGCCGGGAGCAGCGGCGGCTGAGGGGCGTTTGTCCGGGGGCGGCTGCTCGAGGCGGGGTGGCCGGATCCTCCGCCGCCGGCCGGGAGGGGGCGGGAGAGGAGGGCGGCTAGGTTAGGAGGACGGCGTGGAACTATACTGAACGACTTCTGCACCTAGAATCAAGCGCTAGCAGCCTAGCACAGTAGTCCAGTTATGTACATCGTGTCGTCGCCGTCTGACTTGTTTCGGCCGTGTACGACACAACGAGCCGGTCGAGCCTTCAGGCACAGGTCGTGCTCACCAGCCAACGCAAAAAGAAACAATAACTTTTTTTTCGAAATGGGGGAAAGATCGCCCCAGCTTCTGCATCCAAAGGATGCACACAGCTTTTTTTATTAGATTATTCACAAACCTTATAAAAACAATACAAAAGATCAACCTTGAAGCCACCTCGTGCCTAGGCTTGGTGTGGGTCCCTCGTGGCTCTTCTCCGTCTCGTCTTCTCGCTCCGCGAGTCTTCGGGTAAAATAGGGACTTTGCGATATTTTCCGGGAATTTTCCTGAAAGTTGGATTTCTGCAAAAAAACGAGACACCAGAGCAATTCTGCTGAAAACAATGTTAGTCCGTGTTAGTTGTATGCAAAACACACAAATTAGAGGGAAAACAATAGCAAAAGTGTTCAGTAAAGTAGATACGTTTTGGACGTATCATCGACTTGTGTTGCATCTTCTGCGAAGTAGTCGTTGTGCAACATGGTATGCCTCTCCATCCTCTGCCGAGGCTTCGACTTCTTTCTTCCCGGCTTTGAACCTCCACGGAGCGGCCTCTTCTTCTCCGCGTTGGCGTCGAGAATGTTTTGGAGGGCCGCCATGATCGAAAAATGCTCCCGAAGATCGTCGCAGAAGGCTTGCTCTTCTTCCATCATTTCCACGGTCATCTCATCCTTGCTATGCATGTCTGAAATAAAACAAATAGTTAAAATTGAACCGCGACAGAGGAGGCAACGAACAGAGACCTGTCGCACCTACCAGACAAACCGCTGAACACCTGTTGTGCGCGGAGGAGGGGCGGATTGGCCAGCGCGTTCTGGGACGCGTTGGCGATGCGGCAGCGACGAAAACGATGGCGAGGGAGCCAGTCGCAACGGCGGTGTCCGACGCAGAAGGAATTATCTATCGAGACGGCCAGAAAATCGAGCGACGGCGGAGGGGTGAGACGCGCGGCGAGATATAAAAGGTGGGAACCAACCATTCGGGATGTGGTCGCCGCTAGGTGGGCACCGTCTCGTTTCTCGCTCTGTCCGACGCTCGAAGCGTCCCCTATGGAGCGGGAACGACCTCGGTACGCCGAACACCGCGTTAGGCCGCGCCGGGTGGAAAAAGCTTTTGGAGTGTACAACTAGGGTCGGTTAAATATCCAGCGTCTCAAAAAGCTTTGGGAGATGCGAGCGAAGATGCTCTTTAGGAATCCGTTTACTTGCTTAATTGCTGTGTTTTTTAGTTGGGACTTGGGATTCCGAGTAGCATGTCGACTTGGAAGAGCGATCAGCCGAGCATTGAAGCAGCTTCCATTTTCTTGGTAGTACGGCGTTTGTAAATCCACGAGCTACACGAATTCCCGGGTACGGACGTGAAATGTGCTGGAAATCCACGAGCTACATGTCCGTACTGCCCGTTCCGCACTTCCGCTAGCGCTAGTTAACCGAGCGCCGCTCCTGCTTTCATGACATTCGTGACGATGGGGAACGGCGTACTAGTAGTGGAGTAGCGTGGTTACGCGTGCTATGACGGGGACCTCAGGGCATCTCCAACCGGGCGACCCATCCCGCGCCCGCGCGTCCGGATGGGTCGAAACGGACAAAACCGCGGCCCAGCGCGCCGACCCATCCCTAAAACGGATGGCCGCGGCGTTCGGGACGACCCAAACCCCGCCCAAATCTTGGACGAGTTTGCGTGGCCGCGGACGCGAAAGGCTGGTCGCTCGCGTCCTCCCTTGTCCGCCCCTGGCCCGCCTGTCTGCCTCCCAAAACACAAGCCTGTCTGAGACGGCCGCTTCTGCAGGTCGCTACAGAAGCATTTGGATGGCCTCCGCCTGCGAGGTGTTCGGTCAAATGCTCGAACTAAAATGTGTCCCTTTTCAGATCATGGTGGACAGCGACGACGAGTACTACTTCAAGAACTTCATCGACACGTCGTCAGAAGAGGAGTCCGACGACGATTTTTTCACGGATGCTGCGCTGCTCATCCACGAGCACGTCGTCTCGCAAATCCCCGTGCATCGGGGGTCCTTGCCGGGGCGCGGCCGCCTTGGACCGCAAAAGAGAACGCGGCCACGACCAGCTCTACAACGACTACTTCAAACCCAAGCCATTGTTCGTGCCGTCCATGTTTCGCCGTCGTTTTCGGATGACCGGGCCGCTGTTCCGCCGGATAATGGATGCCGTGAAGATCTACGACGACTACTTCGTGCGAAAGTGGATGCAATTGGCAAGGTAGGCCTCTCTTCGTACCAGAAATGCACGGCAGCGATTAGGATGCTCGCATATGGCGTTGCCGGTGATTTCGTAGATGAGTACACGCGCATGAGTGAGTCAACCGGCTTGGAATCGATGTACGGGTTCTGCGGAGCTGTGATCGGTTCGTTCGGAGAAGAGTACCTCCGGCAACCTAATGCGAGAGGACACAGCTCGTCCGTTGTCGATCAACGCTTCCGGGGGTTTTCCCGGGATGCTTGGCAAGCATAGACTGCATGCACCGGGAGTGGAAGAACTGCCCCTTTGGTTGGCGGGGGGTATACAGCGGCCATTCCGAGGGGTGCACAGTCATTCTTGAAGCTGTTGCTTCCCATGACACATGGATTTGTCACTCATTCTTCGGAATGGCTGGCTCGCACAATGACATCAATGTGCTGCGGCAGCTCTCCGGTGTTTGATAGGCTAGCGTACGGTCGGTCCCCCGATGTGGATTTTGAGATCAATGGCCACCACTACACGAAGGGGTACTACCTTGCCGATGGTATCTATCCACCTTGGGCTACACTCGTTAAGACAATCCGGAACCCCAACTCGGAGCAGGAGGCAAGGTTTGCCAAAGAGCAGGAGGCAGCCCGGAAAGATGTCGAGCGGGCGTTTGGCATCCTCCAAGCTCGTTGGGCTATCGTCGGACACCCTGCCGCAGCCTCGGGGATGTGCAAACTCTGTGGGAGGTGATGACCGCTTGTGTAATCATGCATAACATGATTGTTGAGGTAGAGCGGGATGATTCACTCTTTGATATTGACTGGGAAGGCCAAGGAGAGTTGGTTACTCCTCAGCAAGGAGCTCCGGCATCATAGCAGGACATTCTTCATGCGCACCATGAAATTCGAGATGTAGCTGTACACAACCAGCTTCAGGCTGATTTGGTCGAGCACATGTGGCAGCACGTAGGCAACAATGCTGCAAACAACAATGATGAAGGAAATCCTGAAGCCTAGAGCATTTGTATCGTTTTTTCATTTTATTTCAATAATACTTTATCCTTGATTACATGGACTATGTAATGTGTAATACATTTTGAGCATTTGTACTATTTTATATATTTTATACAATATTTTTTTGCGTTTTTCTAGTGAATTTACAAGAAAAACATACCATATGGCGCCGCGACCCAAATCTGCCGCGTTGGGCGCACCGCGCGACCCAAACGGACGCGCGGACGCGGGGCGCTGTCCGCGCGTCCGCTCGGGCACGCAAACGGCCCAAAACGGACGGCCCAGCGCGTCCGTTTGGGTCGCCCGGTTGGAGATGCCCTCAAGCTCAAAGCCTCCGTAGACCGTACGTAACGCTGATGGACACTGCTCTCCGGGCTCCGGCGGTGACCCACGTTCTGCTCGTTTGATGGGTACATAACCTAGCTTTGTCTAGAACCCACCATAGTGCTTAGTGGCCATTGATATCTTACTTTCTCTCTAATCAAATTTTACAATTTTTTTTGAACAGGAGAAGGGTTAGCGGTGGGATACAGTTACACATAGGACCTTGAAGAACTCTGGAAGATACAACAAAGTCCTACTTTTTACAAAAAGGACCTCGTGGAAATCGCAAAAACGCGATCCAGTCCTCCTCCACCTTCGCCATTGCCAAGCTTCGATGCATCGGCCGCCAAACGTACCACCGGGGACAAACCACTTGGGGTACGCCTGACGATGGTCACCGAACTGAAGCAGAAGATCCTCCCATATGGAGGTTGAAGAACCATTGGGCCCAAAGCTCCCGAGGCGCGGAGTGACCCCCTCGGTCAAGGATAGCGGCGGCGCACCTCGCCGTCGCTTGGAAACATCCGCCGGCGAAACTTCCGATGCCACCAGAAATCACCATCTTGCTCGCTTGCTCGTCACCAAGACGACCAGATCTGGACGAGATGACCTTCTCCAGCCACATCCCAGGCTTATTTAGAAGGGGAACGGAAGGAGAGCGAACCACCATCACCGGCTCCAACCTCCAGAGCACGATGGCCAGCAGCATCCACCTCACCCACCATCGATGGCCGCCCGAGCGCCACCACGGTGAACCTCCCCTCGGCATCACGCCATACGGCACAAAGGCACCAAACTCACTAAACCTAAACTTACTAGATCTACTACATAATGTTTAGTTTGTCTAAAAATCCCATCAAGACCGCTCGATTTGGAGGTGCCGTGTGTTGGAACAACATTCCCAAATAGAGAGGATGCATGCAGCTTGGCAACCCCATCCGGCTGGAGAGTCCCTAACCGGCGCCTATTTGGAGGCACACGGTGGGAGATGCTCTTAGGCGAGGCTAAGCGCCTACTTGATTTCGTTGTCCCGTAGAAGAAGAGAGGCTGATGGGTATGGGGTGAACTAGCGGAGGGCAGAGAGGCTGGTGAGAGCATGCCTTCCACCGGCGGCCTCGATAGCCGCCCGGAGAGCGTATTTTGGGGGCAGGGCCCGAAAATGGCGCTGCGCGGCGCGCCCCAGCGGTCACCGACAATTCTCGAGCCCAATAGAATCGCCGGCAACCTCAGAGCCGGTCCCCTTCGCCCATAGGCGCGGAGTCGGGCGCACCGGCGGCCTCGCGGAACGACGGTTTTCACGGGTGGGGCGCCTTGTTAGCGAGGAGGGACGCGGCGCTTCCCATTGGAAACAACGCGGGGAGGTTGGTCATCGTGCACTAACGGCCTCCCGCGCAAGCCCGCACAGCGAGGGCGGCGGCGGCTGCGCCACTACGGCGCCCACAAACCCTACCCACGCGCCTTCAATGCGCGTCCGCGCCTCCTTAAAACCCCCACCGGCACGCACTCTCTTTTCCCCCACGCTGCCCGGCTCATGGCCGCGCGCCGTCCTCACCCTCCGCGCTGGATCACCCACGCACTTCCGCCGATGCAATGGCGCACGATGACCGTGGCTGGCGGCGGCACGCTCCACTTCGGCACGGCTAACATTCAGCGAGGCCGAGCGTGATAGTGGGCATTGGCGCCCGCATCCCTGCGTGCAAGGTACAAGATGGGCCTGCCGCACGGCCGGCACGTCTCCAACGGGGCGGCTTTCACCTTGCCACCCAGGCGCCACCGCCAGTGACCACAGCACGCGCCCTCTCCAGGGAGCAGGGCCTAGATGACGCCGCCGTGGAGGAGAGGAGTCACCGCCTGGGAGAAAGCCCTCGAAATCCCGTCCTGGATCGTGGCGCTTGAACACGTGAGCGCGCCGTTCCAGCTCGCGCGGGCGGACAACTTCTCGAGGGCGGCCGCTTCAGCAACGCCGGCCGCCGTGCCTGGGTGGTGCGGCCGCTCCGTTGATGACACGCTCCGGCGGTACGGCTCGCCCGTCAGTGCGGCCCGGCTGGCAACGGGAGCCGCTGTACTTCCCGCAAGCTGCGAACAAGGCGCCGCTGCCTACCCCCCTTGCGAAGACGCCGGAAAGGACCATGGTGTCCGGCTCAGCCTGCAGGATCGATCGCCGCAGCGCGCTCGCGCACGAGCCTGCCGCGAGCCGCGCCTTCGTCCGGAGCGTCATCATCGCGGCGAGGCGAGGCGTGGCGTCCTCTTCTGCAGCTCTTTGGACGACGGGGTCGGGCCGCCGCCTCGGCGTCAAGGAGTGAGGATGCACTGATGCGCCTCCAACGCACCTATAATTTCTCTGGAGTGTTCCATGCTTGTTTTATGACAATACCTACATGTTTTGCTCGCACTTTATGATGTTTTTATGCGTTTTCCGAACTAACCTATTAACAAGATGCCGAAGTGCCAGTTCCTCGTTTTCCGCTGTTTTTGGTTCCAGAAAGGCTGTTCGGGCAATATTCTCGGAATCGGACGAAATCAACGCCCAGAACCTTATTTTTCCCGGAAGCTTCCAGAGAGCCAGAGTGGGACCAGAGGGGAGCCCTGGGGGCCCCACACATGGTGGCGGCGCGGCCTAGGGGGGCGCGCCCTACTGTGAGGAGGCCCCGTGGCCCTTCCGACTCCGCCTCTTCGCCTATTTAAGCTGCCCCGACCTAAAACTTCGATACCAATTGACGAAACCCGCAAAGACTCTGTGGGCGCCGCCACCATCGCGAAACTCCACTTCGGGGACAAGTCCTGCTCTCCAAGCACCTCGCCGGACGGGAAGTGCCCCTCGGAAGCCATCTCCATCGACGCCACCGCCTCCATCATGCTCCGTGAGTAGTTCCCCCATGGACTACGGGTTCTAGCTGTAGCTAGTTGGTACTCTCTCCCCATGTACTTCAATACAATGATCTCATGAGCTGCCTTACATGATTGGAGATTCATCCGATGTAATCGGTGTTGTGTTTGTTGGGATCCGATGGATTGTTACATTATGATTAGTCTATCTATAAAGTTTATGAAGTTATTGTTGCTGCAATCTTGTTGTGTTTAATGCTTGTCACTAGGGCCCGAGTGGCATGATCTTAGATTTAAGCTCTATACTTATTGCTTAGATTGTATCTACAAGTTGTTTGCACATGTCTATGTCCGGAACCCGAGGCCCCGCAGTGACAAACAATCGGGATAACCTGGAGGGGAAGGCTTAGATATGAGGATCACATGTTTTCACTGAAGTGTTAATGCTTTGCTCCGGTGCTCTATTAAAAGGAGTACCTTAATTTCCAGTAGATTCTCTAGAGGCCCGGCTGCCACCGGCTGGTAGGACAAAAGATGTTGTACAAGTTTCTCATTGCGAGCACGTATGACTATATATGGAAAACATGCCTACATGATTAATAATCTTGATGTTCTGTCTTAATGCTATTTCAATCCTATCAATTGCCCAACTGTAATTTGTTCACCCAACACTTGTTATTGGAGAGTTACCACTAGTGTAGATAGCTGGGAACCCCGGTCCATCTCTCATCATCATATACTCGCTCCTACATGTCATTGGAAGTAGTATCAACTATTTTCTGGTGCCATTGCCTCTGTGTTACTATTACTGCTGTTGTGTTACTGTTACTACTGCTCTCATATTACTGCTGCTTTCACATCACCCCTGTTACTAGTGCTTTTCCAGGTGCAGCTGAATTGACAACTCAGTTGTTAAGGCTTATAAGTATTCTTTACCTCCCCTTTGTGTCGAATCAATAAATTTGGGTTTTACTTCCCTCGAAGACTGCATGCATCCCCTATACTTGTGGGTTATCAAGATCATTTTCTGCGCCGCCATGTCGGGGAGGCATAGCTCTACCCATAAGTTCACCCGGGGAGTACACTCTACCTCTCTCTCTATTTTATTTTATTTTGTTTTGCTTAGTTTACTTTTGTCTAGTTTATTTGTGCTTAGTTTATTTTGTCTTAGTATTATTTTGCTTAGTTTACTTTTGTTTTTGTTTTGTTTTATTTTTCCTATATACCCAAAAATCCATAAAAATTTGAAAACCTAAAAAATTAAAAACTGCTATTATGGGAGAACCTACAACCTATTTGGAGCTTATTGAATTATATAATAATTATAGAGAATCAAGAACGGAAAAGTTATGAGTGCTCGTGATAGAGAAAACTGAATACAATTGCTAAAATCTTGCTTAAACGCCATGATATAAACTGTTGCTCTAAACATGATA
>NC_061513.1:87083967-87101930 GCF_022539505.1 Lolium rigidum
GTCATTTATGTATTTATTGCCAATGATCGTTTTTGCAAATTCCTACCGTGTGACATATGACTCTTGTCTGTTTTAGTTTGCGAATTTCATTTGCTCATTTGTGACCCAACATATGAGTTCCTTTGTGTACTCGAAGGCCAATGATTCTGTGTCGGCGTTGCCAGTAGTCGCAGGTGCTATAGATTTGCGACCGCTTGCTTCCCCGCTTAGATCCAACATATGAGGCCTCCTTGTTTGCGCACGCATTGGCCAATGATTCATCATCGGCACACCGAAGGTGTTTATCGTTGGGTGTGATATCTTGCACACTAGACTTAGTTTGAGGGCAGCTTGAGCGCTGCGGTGATTTATTTAACGTTGCCATTTATAGCAGACATGTGTTCTTCGAAGAGAATTGCATTTCGACAGGGGACCGCCTGTTGTTTTTAAGGGCGTTTGTTAGCTGACATAAGACGTTTCCAAGCAGCATTTCACGCTATGGACAAGGATGTGTTCGAGACTTTCGGTTTCAATCATGAGCGCACGTGAGGATGACTATGCGCATGATACGAATGTAGTAAGGCCTGTTTTCACATAGGGCTGTTCCTCGTCTAAGGTGTTCACCTTCAGTTTCAATGTAATATCTTCGACTACCTTTCATCGAGGTGAGGCGCATGGCTTTATTTAATAGGTGTCATCTTCAGCCATGTTCGTCCGTGTTGTTGTTCTGCCGTTCCCCACTATAAGTATGAACTATGTCTGCCTTTGTCTCTCGGTCTCACCTCGTGTCAATCCATATGTTTGACGTTTGCCTGAATCCTGAACTGCAGTTTTTCCTTACACGCCGGTAATCACTCACCGAAGGTAAGAGGTAAGCAGAAGCAGCTTCTAGTTTCAACCAGTTTCAAAACCTACACTAAGGGCCGAAAATACTCCATGTGTACCACTGTCAGCTTTTATGGCTCACAATACGCCATGGGACTTCCTTCAGATTAAAGGTGCAGAAACTAATGCAGCTACCAAACGCGTTGATACGCTTCCCCAAACGTATATTTCTTATTTCCATGCTATTTTATTCACATGTTTTTTTTTTTTATATTTCAGACAGCATTGAGAGAGAAAAAGCTGTTTTTGTTTCGTGGCACAGTATTATTCTTTAATTGACGAACAAGCTCCACGTCTCCATGGTCTGTAATGCAAGAGGAGACGAAGAAGCCACGAGGCACCACACATAGGGGCTGCCCCACTTCTGCCGCGCTGCCATGGGGTGGCCTCGGGTTTCCCCGACCCCGCCCCTTCTCTATATAATCCTTCTTCATCGAAAACCCTAGGCTCGGAGTTATGAGGCGAGAGTTGAAGGAGATAAGGATGTCAAGACCAGGGGTTGAAGACTTCCTACATTTTCGAGAGGGGAATATCACCGAGGGCAGCGCGCTTCTTCCTCGACCGATGCGTGAGTAGTTAATCCTTGACTCATACATATAGCATTGATGAAGAAACTTTGTGCTATCATGTTTAACTTAGAGCTGCCTATTATGATCAAGACAATCTATTTGTAACTGAATGCATTATCGACACATATGTGTTGTTTGCATGCTCAAGCAAGGTAGAAAGTTGCTTGCAAATTCCAAGAGAGGCTGAAGTGGGCTCATGTTCATCACTGGGATAAGACGTAGTTCCTAGCAGATGTGCGCCACAGGGAGACACGTTTTTGTCTGGATATTTGCTACGTTGTTACTACGCTTACGTACTCGGTCGTTGTTTGCAACTTACACGAGGGTGAGGCACCCCGGCAGGATTCTTTAGTAGATGTTAAGCGTCTATGTTTCTTGCCGTAATGTTCTAAGTAGTCTACATGAGAGGTGCATGTTATGCCCTCTTCTATTTCCATCGTTCTATTACTAAATACGCTGTTTGTCTTATTAGTATATCAAATTTTGAAAAAATTTGGACTTCGCCCATTTTTTACATTTGAAATAGTCAATGCGAATATTGCTCAAATTTGCAAACACATGCACTTGTTTATATATTGGGGCAAAGTATTTGAAGCGCTGTAGCATTTTTCGAATTTGATGTTATTACATCTACTTCCAAAGAACATCTCTGCTAAATTTTGTGTGTTTGATGTCATAGGTGATACACTAATTGATTGGTGGGTACAGGGATTACATTTGTATAAAGGGTCTGTCAAAAAGAGTATCAGAAAAAAGTTTATTAGGTCGAATACTGCCGAGGGATATTTTGAAATATCTCGATTTTTCGTTTAGGGGCCGAGCATTGTCTCGATATTCCGCATTGCTCGTGGCCGATTATACCGCCTATTTTGGAGTTGTCGGCTAAGGACTGAAGAAATGTGAATCAGTAATAGGCCTATAATTGGCCGATATCACGCTTTTATTTCGAGGCCGGATTATGGGGGCGATTACGCCCCTAGCATTCGACAATCGCTCAATTTAGAAAAATACCCCCCTTTCTACCTTCAGTTTCAAAGAAATCTGCCAAGCCACTTCCATTATTACCCAAAGAGATTTGCAAGATCCCCACCAAAGTTTGATCTTGGGGACCAAGGAGAAGACACTTCACGTTCTTTCATTTCCTCTCTTGAGGGATTCATGCCTTGTTGATTTGTTGTTGATGTTGTTGTTGATTTGTTGTAAGGTTACAGATTTGGGAGCCTAATTTGGCAGGGATGGTAAAGTTCTAAATAGTTTAAAGGCCTGAGCTTAGTGGGAAGTAGCTGTGGCGCTTGCTCACAGTGAGACTATGAGTCATTAAGCTGTTATTTATCCAGAGTACCATTCTCCAGGACGCATCTTCTCAGAAGGAATGGGAACAACAATTCGTGTCACGTTGCTGCTTAATCCTTCGTGCTACCTTCTAACTTAATTTATTTCATTGCGTATATTTGTTTATTAATCCTTGTCATATAGGGGTAATTATTTAGTTGCATTAATCTAGAGAATTTGCCTTTCGTGTCAAGCCTAATTTGAAAGAACGTAAATTGTTAGCACCCTATCTATCAAGTAAGATACCTTATCCTTTCAATACGATTTTATTTCGGCTTAACGTTCCAGCACGGACGAGTATTCTCATTAAATGTCTCCACTCCAATTTATTGAAGTCCTCCATGGAAAATGGAGCATGAAATGATCGAAAAATGCCCCCACGGTATTTATCTATTCCTCATCTTAAACGGATGGTGATAATTTAACATTATCACAGAATTATATTCATCTTCTTAATCTCCCTGATATATCACCTCTTCCATGTACTAAATACATTATAATTTATTCGCCATAAGCTTACTAAATTGAGGGACGCAGGGTTACCCTCACAAGTTGACTAGAAGAGTTCGCTTCTTCAAACTATGTAGATCAGACGGTTCGACCCATCATCGTTGGGTGAAAGGGACGCTGCTGCATGGAGTGAGAGCACAAGGGAGGAATGCGTTTTAAGAATAAAGTCGGTGATTTTTTGAAGCGGTCGATGAAGATCAAGGAACTTATGTATGGAGCATTTCAAAACAATTTTTTCGTCGATGCCTCCGGCGATTGTACAATTATCAATGAATTTTGGATCAAGGGAGAATACATTATTTGTTCTCACATGTCAGCATTTTGTGGGAAAGGGAATTTCCTCTCAATTTTCCAAATGCAGACCACGGTGATGGCCTTCGTTGCAGCGCCGCAGCCCTTGCGGTCGACCAAAGGGTCCCTGAAGAATTCAAGAATGGCAGGGTATCTTGTTGGCGTTCTACCGAAGTGATAGCCAAATACTACCATGATTATTTCTAGCCCAAAAAACCTTTGGGTTATCCCTCCAAGGCCAAATATGGGTTTCATCTGGTTTGGTCCAAAGATCTATTACCAGATGACAGTTTTCAATTGTGCCCTATGAAATAGAGAGCTCATTTCACCCCAAGGACAAGGATTACCAAGGGCAGTACTAGCTTCCCAACAAGAAGTTCTACAACAACAGCTACATCATAAGAGGCCCTCAGCAGGGAGCTCCACCGATGAAGTTGAAAGTTTGTTTATTGTTTCACTCAACATAGCCTGAATCTCCCAACGAGAACCTCCACATTAAACTCCTGGATGAGACTACGTGCTTCAAGAGAGTAATGAGATGATGTTGATGAAAGAAGATGCACTTCCAATGGATTGATTGCTCTTACCTTCCTCTCCAATTTTTCATCAATCCCCTTACTTGTGGAGGAGAACTCGAGGTTCTTTATCCCTAACAGGCATCTAGTGAACTAGGGGTTGATGATGCTATCTGTGAAACAAGAAATGCTAGATTTACAAGGTAACACTAAAAGCATGTTTCAAATCTCATGATCAGCTTAACAAAGTATATGCTTGGCAGAGACACTGGCCCATGCTCTTGTTTGAGGAAATGCTCAAGAAACCATAGTTGAAGAGGTTAGAAAATTGAAGAGCCTCAAGATTAACAAGCTCACTACAGATCTTGCTAGGCTTAGCCTAATTTGGGGTTGATCATGAGAACTTCTGTGAAGGATCTAGATGAACTAGACAAAGCTCAGCTTTGAAGAGTGAATCCAAGTTCTGGAGCAACTTCAAATTAGGCGATGTGCCTAGTTCTTAGATCATGCAAACATTGTTGCGGAAATGCTATATATACTTCCTCTCCCCAAAGAAAGTTTACTTTGGGGAGAGGAGGCCTTAGCAAGTTCATCCTTCAACCTAGCATTTTCCTCAACAATGTTTGCATGATCACATAGAGGAGTAGAGGAACTAGGCACATCATATGAAGCAAGCCTAATTTGAAGTTGCTCAAACGACTTGGATAGGAGAGTGTATTCACTCTTCAAAGCTTTGTGAGCTTTGTCTAGTTCATCTAGATCCTTCACAAGTTTCTCATGATCAACCCCAAATTGGGCCTTTTCCTTTGTAAACACTTTATTCTTAGCCCTAGCAAGATCTCTAGCTTTAGTGAGCTTGTTAATTTTATCTTGAGGCTCTTCAATATTTTCTAACCTCTCTTCAAGAGAAGCTATGGTTTCTTGACATTCCTCAAGAGCATTTTTAAGAGCATGGATTTCGAGAGAGTCTTCTCTCTCTATTTGACCCTTTTTCTCAAGCATAGCACTTTGTTGAGCTAAACGAATCATGAGGTTTGAAACATGCTTTTTAGTGTTACCTTGTAGGTTGAGAATGAAATCATCAAAATCTAGCATTTCTTGTTTCACTTTTAGACTAGCATCATCAACCCCTAGTTCACTAGATATGTTAGGGATAGAGGGGTTAGGAGATGATACCTCGGAGGATTTAGCCATGAGGCAACTTTCTTCCTCCACAAGGATGACCTCATTGGGGGATTCACTTGGTGATGAAGAGTTAGTGGAGAGGGAGGCAAGAGCAATCAATCCATTGGAGGATGCATCTTCTTCATCATCAACATCATCATCTCCGGAGGTATACTCTTCTTGAGTTGATAGCACGATAGATGTGTCCAAGGAGGACCTTGCCATGAAGCAATGTGCATTCTTGATAGGAGGGTTCTCATTGGGAGATTCAAAGAGAGATGAAGAGGGTATGTTGGTGGTGACGATGGCGGCCAATTCCTTTGAGCTTTCTTCATCTTCATCACCACTAGAACTTTCAACTTCATCGGATGAATATTCTTCCCTTGTAACTAGCACAACTCTTGAGGGCCTCTTGCCCTTCTTGGTCTTGTTGTTGTAGAACTTCTTGTTGGGGGCTTTTGAATACTTGCCCTTGGTGTCCTTGCTCTTGTCCTTGGGAATGAGCCTTCCATTATGAAGCTCTCTATTTTCATAGGGGCATTCGGCAATGAAGTGGCGCTTGTCATCACAATTGTAGCAAGATCTTGTCTTTGGACCAAAGCTAGTGAAACCACTTTTGTTGTTCCTCTTGATGTTGTCTTCCTTGGCCTTGGAGGGATCAACCCAAAAGGATTTTGCGTGGAAGGCCATGTGATCATGGTAGTGACATTGCAAATCTTCCGGATAGGACATACTCCAAGATGCCCTATAAGATTCTTGAGGAATCACTTCTTCACCGGAGTTGACCACCAAGGCAAGATTGGAACCTTTTGCCATTCCAAGAGCACGATTGCGAGAATCATGAGAGGTTTCTTCAAGCACCTTGAGAGCTTGCATCTCGTGCACGACTTGTTGAGAGGTGAGAGAGGAATAGCATTCCCTTCCCACAAGAGTCTTGACATCAATGGGAGCAAATGGCATCATGCATTCAATGTACTTCTCCTTGATCCAAGAGTCATTGATGTGGGTGGCACCAATAAGCCGGAAGGCATCGGCAACCGTGACAAGTCTTCCATACATAAGTTCATGATCTTCATCCGGTAGCCTCAAGAATCCTTCGGCTTTATTCTTAAGAGCATTATACTTGTTCCTCCTTGTGCTCTCACTTCCAATGCAACTAGCGGCCAAGCCGTCCCAAGCTTCCTTGGCGGTGGTGTAGTTCCGGACACGATGCAATTCCGGAGTCCCCACACTAGTTTGAATCATGTGAAGGGCGGTGTTGTTGAGTTGACTATCAACGGCTTCTCTTCTAGTCAACTTGTCGGGGTTGTATGGCTTGAAGCCCTCCAAGATGATTCTCCATAGTTCATTGGAGGCACTACAAACATGAGAGCGGAACTCAAATTGCCAAGTATCGAAATTATCAACGGAAAACTTAGGTGGGTCACCCCGAATGTTTAAATGTGGAAGGGGAACCCGGTATATCGGGAGATAGGAAAGGTGGAGCTACTCGATTGTAGCTTTCACCTCCACTAGTTCCCCTAGGAGATGCACTTGTAGATTTGATAGTGTTTAAGTTATCACCATCCACGGGTTTGGTAGATGAGGGTAAGTCCGAAGCCTCTCCATCATCTAACACACCCGTGGCTTTTACCTCTACACTAGGAGCCTTGGGAAGGGCCGGAGCCAAAAGCTCGGCAATCATTTTTTTCATGCTTTCCATTTGGGCTTCCATGGAGGACTTCAATAAATTGAAGTCTTCCACGGAGACCGACTTGGCGGCCCCTACCGAGGGCTCCTCGTCCGGCATACTCTTAGGCGGTTAAGCCCGAAATAAGAGCCGAGGCTCTGATACCAATTGAAAGGATCGTATGCCGCACCTAGAGGGGGGGGTGAATAGGTGCTAACCAATTTTTAGTTCTTTTTCAAATTAGGCTTGACACGAAAGGTAAATTCTCTAGATATGCAACTAAGTGAATTTACCTATATGACAAGGATATCAACTAAGCAAGGTATAGCTACGCAATAGTAGATAGAGTGGGATAGAGGTAACCGAGAGTGTAGCACGCGATGACACGGAGATGATTCCCGTAGTTCCCTTCCTTTGCAAGAAGGTACGTCTACGTTTGGAGGAGTGTGGTTGCTACGCAAGCCAAACCAACAGCCACGAAGGCTTCACTCAGATCTCCTGTGAGCAACGCCACGAAGGCCTAGCCCACTTCCACTAAGGGATTTCCTCGAGGCGGAAACCGGGCCTTTACAAAGTTCTTGGGGCACACATCCACAACCAAATTGGAGGCTCCCAAATCTGTAACAATACAACAATCAACAACAACACATCAACAACAAATCAACTAGGGAACCAAATAGGAACACTAGCATGAGATCCCTCAAACAAGAGAGGGGGAAATGAAGAACGCTTCGGTGAGGATGTAGATCGGTGTCTTCTCCTTCGAATCCCCAAAGATCAAGAGCTTTGGTTGGGGGAGGAAGGAGATCTTGCAAATCTTGACTTTCTTGAGGTGGCTCTAATGGAGGTGGCTTGGCAGATTTCTTGTGTAATGATTGAGCAAGCAACCAAGGTAGAAGAAGGGGGTATTTATACCCCCTCACAAAATTGAGCCGTTGCTGCTTCCGGGGGGCCGGATAATCCGGTGTAAGTAGGGGCCGGATAATCCGCCCCCCGGATAATCCGGCCTCCAGAACAAAAGCGTGACATTGTCCGGCCAATTATCCGGCCCATGTACTGATTCACATTTCTTCCAGTCCTTAGCCAAAATCGAGGGGGCCGGATATTTCCAAAATATCCGGCCCGGATAATCCGGCCCCGGTACAATACCGGGACATTATCCGGGCAAATGTCCGGCCCCCCTACTGAGCTGCTTTTCCTCGAAGACTTAGCCAAAATCAGGGGGCCGGATATTTCAAGAATATCCGGCCCGGATTATCCGGCCTGGCCAAACTTTTCCTGTTATCTTTTTGACAGACCGACCACATCCAACACACGCAAATATGAAACTATGTAATCCCTGTACCACTTAATCAAACATTAGTGTATCACATATATTGACATCAAACACACAAAACATAATGCAAGAGATGTTCTTTCAGTAGTGCGGCGCAACATCAGGGATTCCGGCGCCAACGTGGAACCTGCACAACAATCAAAATACTTTGCCCCAACTTAACAGTGAGGTTGTCAATCTCACCGGCTTGCTGTAAACAAAGGATTAAACGTATGGTGTGGAGAATGATGTTTGCTTGCAAAGAACAACAGAGAACAATGATTGCAGTAGGTTGTATTTCAGATGTAAAAGAATGGACCGGGGTCCACAGTTCACTAGTGGTGTCTCTCCAATAAGATAAATAACATGTTGGGTGAATAAATTACAGTTGGGCAATTGACAAATAGAGAGGGCATAACAATGCACATACATATCATGGTGACTACTATGAGATTTACTTAGGGCATTACGACAAAGAACATAGACCGCTATCCAGCATGCATCTATGCCTAAAAAGTCCACCTTCGGGTTAGCATCCGCACCCCTTCCAGTATTAAGTTGCAAACAACAGACAATTGCATTAAGTACTGTGCGTAATGTAAACAATACAAATATCCTTAGACAAAGCATTGATGTTTTATCCCTAGTGGCAATAACACATCCATAACCTTAAGACTTTCTGTCACTGTCCCAGATTCAATGGAGACATGAACCCACTATCGAGCATAAATACTCCCTCTTGGAGTTACAAGTATCAACTTGGCTAGAGCCTCTACTAGCAACGGAGAGCATGCAAGATCATAAACAACACATATATGATAGATCGATAATCAACTTGACATAGCATTCCATATTCATCGGATCCCAACAAACACAACATGTAGCATTACAAATAGATGATCTTGATCATGATAGGCAGCTCACAAGATCTAAACATGATAGCACAAGAGGAGAAGACAACCATCTAGCTACTGCTATGGACCCATAGTCCAAGGATGAACTACTCACGCATCAGTCCGGAGGCGGGCATGGTGATGTAGAGCCCTCCGGTGATGATTCCCCTCTCCGAAAGGGTGCCGGAGGTGATCTTCAACCCCTCGAGATGGGGTTGACGGCGGCAGCGTCTCAGTAACTTTTCTCGTATCGTGGCTCTCGGTACTAGGGTTTTCGTGAAGGAAGGATTATATAGGCGAAGGGGCAGAGTCGGGGGGCGCCCGAGGGGCCCACCCCATATGGCGGCGCGGCCAGGGGTGGGGCCGCGCCCCCCTATGGTGTGGCTGCCTCGTGGCCCCTCTTCGTCTCCTCTTCGGTGTTCTGGAAGGCTCCGTGGAAAATAAGACCGTGGGCTTTTGTTTCGTCCAATTCCGAGAATAATTCCTGTGTAGGATTTCTGAAACCAAAAACAGCAGAAAAACAGGAACTGGCGCTTCGGCATCTTGTTAATAGGTTAGTGCCGGAAAATGCATAAAAATGATATAAAGTGTATATAAAACATGTGAGTATTGTCATAAAACTAGCATGGAACATAAGAAATTATAGATACGTTTGAGACGTATCAACGCGTTTGGTAGCCTGCATTAGTTTCCTGCACCACTGGTGCAGCGGGAAGGAGTCCCCTGCGCGTCGCAGACGGGCCATGGGCCATAAAAGCCCCGTTGTTTGGTGGTCTGCATGGAGTATTTTCGGCCCCGTGGAGATTTGGACTCTGGCCGTTTGGTAGGTCGGTTTTCAGCCCTCGTAGCAGCCCAGAACGACGCCGTTGTTCTTTGGTTGAAACCTAGAAACTGCTTCTGCTTACCTCTTACCTTCGGTGGTGAGGTTACCAGCGATGAATAACACAAGGAAGAACACAGTTCAGAGTTCAGACCAAGTAAGCAGTGATAAAAGTTCAAACACCTTCATAGTTCAGCACACAGGAGGATCATAGTTCAGGACACAAGACGAACATAGTTCATGACACGCATAGTTGAACAGACGAATGGAACAACAACACAGACCAGGAGCTTCAGACATGGCTTTGGAAGATGACACACCTGGTCGCATCGCCATGGTAACCGCACATGGTCATCACCTCAGTGAAGGTGTAGTCGAAGATGACCACATTGAACTGGAAGGTGGACACCTTCTTGAAGACGAGGAACTGGCCTATCTGCAGCTGATGAGCGATGGCGAAGGCCGCCCACCCCTGGTCGATGTACACGTCATCGCCTTGTCTCACCGTAGTCATCCTCCATTAGCAGCCTGTGTTGGTGGTGACGATGATGTTCGAAGGGACTTCTCCGAACCACCTGACGAAATCACGAGGGATCCATAGCCGGTCGAATGTAGGCTTGAAGACGATGCGCAGGAACTGGTCCGGCTGGAAGTGGCCGACTTTAGCTGCCCTTCGCTTCTTGGACGGTCCCTCGTCGGGGGTCTGAGGTGACCCAAGCTTGAGCTTCTCAGTCTGCGAGAAGAACACATGTCATAGAGGTGTGCCTTCTCACAAGTATATAGATGAAAACGAACGTTGGAAACATGTGATGCCTCATATATTAGATCACACGGCAGCTCAAGGGACTGCCCTCAAACTAAGTCTAGTGTGCAAGATATCACACACCCACGACTAAGTTTGAGGGCAGCACCTTGCCTTCCAGTGTGCCATTGTTGAATCATTGGCCAATGCAGTACACAAACAAAAAGGAGGCCTCATATGTTGGATCACAAAGCAGGCAAAGGGACAGTCCGCAAACTAAGTGTGCAAGTCATATGGCACACACGACTAAGTTTGAAGGCAGCACCTTACCTTCCAGTGTGCCATTTTGGAATCATTGGCCAATTCAGTACACAAACAAAAAGGAGGCCTCATATGTTGGATCACAAGGCAGGCAAATGGACTGTCTGCAAACTAAGTCTAGTGTGCAAGTCATATGTCACACACGACTAAGTTTGAGGGCAGCACCTTGCCTTCCAGTGTGCCATTGTTGAATCATTGGCCAATGCAGTACATAAACATGGAAAGCAAGATGCATAGGCCTCATAGAATGAGCACGTATGGAGGAGATGTTTGACCTGAACCAATGGCACGGTGAAGCTCAGTCATGCCATAGGTTCTGATCAATCATCTCCTCACACTACGATTACCGGTTACAATCATCGGCCTAGTTCAATCAGAAACTACACAATCTACAACAAACTACACAATCTACAACAAACTACACAATCTACAACAAACTACCACGACTGCAGCAATCTCAACAAGCTAAACCCCAGCACAAAAAACCCTTCCCCTCTTTGCATGCACAGTAAAATCTGCCAGTTTCACCAATCCAAACCCCGATCTACGAATGATCTACCGCAATCCGACACTATAGTAACAGATCTAAGCAAATCGTGACCGTGAAATGCAAGAACTGGACAAGAACTGCAAGAAATGGGGACGAACACCTTGCAAATCGTCAATCTTACCGTTATCCTAACGGAAACCCTAGCAGATCTACTGTGCATGTTGTCGGAAATGCCCTAGAACGGCATGTTTGAACAGAATGAGTACGAAGGTGAGAAGGAGGGGTTGTTACCGCCATTCTTCCGGCCGAGGACGAGCTCGAGGTCGCGAGTGAAGACGAGATGCCGATGAGGACTGTGGACCAGATTGCGGCCAGGTCCTCGTCGCCGACGTCTCCTCCTCCGGTAGCGGTGCTCCTCCGTGCGACGGTGCAGCGGATTGGTCGGCGGGACGGGAACCGCCGGGTGATGTGATAGTGCGGTCGTGACAGTGAGGAAGGAGAGGGGAGCGGTGAGCCTAATTATGGCGTGTGTCCCCAAAGGGACGCGGCGTCTCCGCCTCCCTTCTCCACACGTGCAGGCTTCTGGCCGCAACGGGCATGACCCCGGAGAAACTGCCATTCCGGCCGTTCCTCCAGGGCCTGTCCCGGGGGTGCTTTAATACCCGGTTCATGCAACAACGCAGTGGGCTGCAGGCATCCAAACGAGCCGAAAATTGCTGGCCCGATGCGAGCCAAGGGGATGCAGCCTACCAAACGCGCCCCAACCAACGAGTAACCTGCTTGGATTTACATCCTTTTTTCCAACATCAGCCGCAAAGCATTAGCCCGAGACCGTGACAGCCCACAAAGACGGGCCAATTTTGTAGCCCAAGTGGTAGAAAAGCCCGATGAATTTAAATTTTAACCAGCCAAATTCACTGATATAAATAAATTTTGTTTTGGGAAGACCAGGCCACGGTCCAGTATGGTCCCAGGACGGTCCACCAAGGCACGAGACAAGACATAACATAGAAGAGAACAACACGGAGATAGTTTGAAGTAGCCGGAACAGTTTGCCCGATAATGGCCTTACCAATCGGCGTCCTCTCAATAACTGGAGCCACTTGGCAACTTCCTCATTCAAAATAAAAGAGCATACCCTGACCTCTGCATTAACTAATGCGCACAAGCCTTCTTCACAAGACAAGACCAGGAGAGCCAGCCATCACGGGTCCCGCTTTCACAAGTTGAGCATCACCGACTATCTAGCCTTATCATGACTTAGACAACTAAGCCACGATCCATCGCAAGACCTATTCTTCGGCTAGTGATAAGCATGATTCATCGCACGTTGTGCATGCTCCTCTTATGTAGGATCTCAACTGTAATCTCTCTCTCCCTCACGTGCATGTCCCTATATATTGTTGTACCCCTTTGAGGACGAATATACACGGATTCAGCTGAATATCAAAGTTTACATGGTACCAGGATAAGATCTATCCTTCGCTTCTCCTCATGGCCGGCCCAGCCACCTCGGCACGAGGCATCCCAAACCTCCTCTACCTCCAAAACCTCTTCTAAGTCCTACCCCAAAATTTCTACCACCCCAACCCAGGCTCGCGCGAACTACCTCGCCGGCCTCAACATCACCTTCTATGTCAACCAAAAACTGGACCTCGCCGGCCTCAACTACTCCATGTGGCGCCAGGACATATAGCTCGCCATTGGGCTCCACGGCGTCGAGGATCACGTCGCCGCTAACTTTGAAGACCACGAGGGCGACCGTGAGTGGAAGCGGATCAACCTCATCGTCAAGTCCTGGATCTACACCACCTGTAAGCCGAAGTTCAAGCAGCTGATCATGGACCCCTCGAAGACGGCGTTCTCCCTTTGGGCCACCATCGAGAACATGTTCACCAACAACGTCCGCTCGCGCAAGGTAAAGCTCCTGTCCGAGCTCCATGACCTGCGCCAGGGTCACTCGTCGATCGCCGTCTACGCCTCTCGCCTTCAGCGCATCGTCCATGGACTGCGCGACATCCGCAAGCCCTTGGATGACGAGGTTCTCATCGTCTACTTCCTGTGCGGCCTCGATGACCGTCACCGCACCGCTCACCAACTCATCAAGGAGAAGATGACGCCGCCGACATTCACGTCGGTGCAGTCCACGCTCCAGCTTGACGAGGATCACCAGGGCGGCGTCAAGGCCGCCGACTCCACCAGCTCCGTCGTCTACTACACCAGTGGCTCCCACGGCGGGCAGGGCTCCTACGGGCCCTCCAAAAATGGTGGCCACGGCTCCTCCGTGCCCTTCAACACTGGTGGCCAGGGCTCTCCGACACCAGTGCAAGGCAAGCAGAAGCGCAAGCGCTTCGATCGCCACACCGTCTACACCTCCACCGCTACCGGCAGCACCAGCTCGTTCGTCGGCTCCCGGCCTCCATGGAACGACGGCGTCTACAACTACATGCTTCCTCCATCTGCTGGCAGCCCAGGCGTCCTTGGTCCGTGCCACAACGCCTTCTCCGCCTTCGCCCCGCTGCAGTATGGCACGCTGCCACCGCCCTCGTACACGCCCCAGATGCAGCCGCAGCCCTCGACACCTCAGCATCAGCAGCAGATGGCCTCCCAAGACCACAACAGCGTCGAGCAGGCAGGCCTGATGCAGGCCCTCCACAACTTGTCGATCCAGCACTCCAGCAATGGATGGGTCGCGGACTCTGGAGCCACCTCGCACATGGCCGCGGCACCTGGTAATCTCGCCTCCTTCCATCCTGTATCCACTTACCCTCCTGTTCTCGTCGGGAATGGCTCTCATCTTTCAGTCTCTCACATTGGTTCTGCTTCTCTGCCTACTACATCTCGCTCACTTTCAGTTAACGACACCTTAGTTGCACCCAATATTATTCAAGATCTTCTATCTGTCCGCAAACTAACCCGTGATAATCTCGTATCAATGGAATTTGACATGTGGGGTTTATCTGTGAAGGATCTGCGCACCAGGGAACTCCTCCTCTGTACCACCAGTGATGGCGATCTCTACCCACTCCTTTCGCCATCATCACCGATGACACTCACCATCCAAGTTGCATCGGAGATCTGGCACCATCGACTCGGCCACCCTGGCGCCTCTAGTTTTCTCAACGAATTGTTTCCTTGTAATAATTTCCGCCGACTTTGCCATGCTTGTCAGATTGGAAAACAGGTTAGGTTACCTTTTTCTTCATCAACTAGCCATTCCCCTAGGCCTTTTTTCCTTATTCATTGTGATCTCTGGTTTTCCCCGATTATATCTCCTTCTGGCTATAAATTTTATTTAATCTTTGTGGATGACTACTCTCATTTTATGTGGACCTATCCTCTCAAAGCAAAATATGATGTTCATGATGCTTTTCAATTCTTTCACGCATTTGTCCGCACTCACTTTCATCTCACCATCGCTACAATTCAATGTGATAATGGTTTTGATAACAAAAAGAACCGCGATCTTTTTCTCCCACATGGCACCGTCTTTGTTTTTCCTGCCCTTACACATCTCTGTAAAATGGCAAGGCTAAGAGGGCTATTCGCACGACCAATAATATTATCCGGACCATCTTGCTTCAAGCCTCAATGCCTCCTCAATTTTTGGGTCGAGCCCATGCACGTCGCCACCCATCTGCTCAATATTCACCCATCCACGTCCTGTCCCAAACCCACACCTCACGAAGCCCTTTTCAGCACACCGACGACATACGATCATCTCCGCGTTTTTGGTTGCCTCTACTACCCCAACATTGAAGCTCAATTGCCGCACAAACTAGCTCCTCGCTCGATTCCGTGTGTCTTCATCGGCTACCCAACCCAACACAAAGGATATCGGTGCTATGATCTTCAATCAAATCGCGTCATCGTTTCTCGTCATGTGACTTTCGACGAGGCGGTCTTTCCCTTCTCCAACTAATCCCTTCCTTCCCTCACTTCGTATGATTTTGCCCATGAAGAACCCATCCCTGACTCCCCATCGTCCTTCTTCCCTGGCATCGGCGATCCACTCCCTTCTTCCCTGCCGCTCACCTCTGCCACGGCAGAGATTCGGCCCAATACTTCTGCCACAGTAGATTTTTCACCCAATTCCTCTGCCACGGCAGAGGCCTCACCCACTTCCTCTGCCGCGACAAAGGTTACCTCCACTTCTTCTGCTGCGACAGCTGCTGCGTCTTCCCCATCAACTCCATCGATATCTGTCTCGTCTGCATCTTCCACCCCCTCTCACTCGATTCCCTCCAACTCTATACATGTTCAACCTCCGGCGAATCCCCATCCAATGCGCACCTATGCAAAATCAAGGTTTCAATTACCTCGCAAGCAACTGACCTTTCTCACCTCATCACCTATCTCTCCCATCCCACGTACCTTTCGTTCTACACTCCAGGATCCGAATTGGGCTGCTGCCATGCGTGATGAATTCAACGCCCTTATCACCAACGACACCTAGCGTCTAGCTTCCCCGCCAACATTGTCAATGGCAAATGGGTTTTTCGACACAAGTACAACTCTGACGACACTCTAGCTCACTACAAAGCACGCTGGGTAGTTCGCGGTTTCTCTCATGAACACGACATCGACTACGAAGAAACTTTCTCTACCGTTGTTAAACCCTCCACCATTCGTCTAGTCTTATCCCTTGTCGTCTCCTCTCACTAGCCTGTTCATCAGCTCGACGTCAAAAATGTTTTTCTTCACGGAACCATCACGGAGACTGTCTAGTGTCTACTGCCAGCAACCGAAGGGTTTTGAAGACATTTCTGATCCCTCTCAAGTCTGACACCTACAGAAATCCCTTTACGGCCTTAAACAAGCACTGCGTGCATGGTTTCAGCGATTCACCACCTTCATCACCTCTGTTGGATTTGTAACCTCCCGGTGTGACACATATCTATTTATTCTTCACTCATCTTCTGGCACTGCCTACCTTCTCCTATATATTGATGACATTGTCCTCACGGCGTCCACTCCAGATCTTCTTCAGGCCATCATCTCTTCCTTCAAAACTGAATTTTCCATGACCGACTTAGGGTCTCTCTCCCATTTCCTAGGCATCTCCGTCACATGATCCTCCTCGAGCATGTTTCTTTCACAACGCCAATATGCCCTCGACATCATTCACCGAGCAACTATGGATGATTGCAACACAGCCACAACTCCCATTGACGCAGGTTCCAACTTATCCCTCACTGACGGTGATCTCATTGACGACCAGACACACTACCGCAGCCTAGTCGGTGCTCTTCAATACCTGACTCTCACCCGCCCTGACCTGTCTTATGCCGTGCAGCAAGCCTGTCTATCCATGCACGCTCCTAGAACATCGCACCTAAATCTCGTTAAACGCATCATACGCTATGTCAAAGGCTCTCTTGATCATGGTATGCTCATCACTCCTACCTCTGACTCCTCTCTTGTTGCCTATTCTGTAGGATAACGTTGCATAGAAAACAAAAAATTTCCTACCGCGAACACGCAATCCAAGCCAAGATGCAATCTAGAAGACGGTAGCAACGAGGGGGTATCGAGTCTCACCCTTGAAGAGATTCCAAAGCCTACAAGATGAGGCTCTTGTTGCTGCGGTAGACGTTCACTTGCCGCTTGCAAAAGCGCGTAGAAGATCTTGATCACGATCGGTTCCGGCGCCACGAACGGGCAGCACCTCCGTACTCGGTCACACGTTCGGTTGTTGATGAAGACGACGTCCTTCTCCCCGTTCCAGCGGGCAGCGGAAGTAGTAGCTCCTCCTTGAATCCGGCAGCACGACGGCGTGGTGGCGGTGGCGGTGGAGATCTCCGGCGGAGCTTCGCTAAGCGTGCGGGAGAAGAGGAGGAGAGAGGGGGCGGCTAGGGTTTGGGAGAGGGGGTGGCCGGCCACCTAGGGGTGCGGCCAAGCTATGGGCTTGTAGTGGTCAGCCCCCTCTCCTATGCCCCTCATTATATAGGTGGAATCCCCAAGAGTTGTAGTCCAAGTCTTCGAATAAGACCCCAACACCAAAACTTCCCAAAGGTGGGAAACCTACTCAAGGAGGGAGTCCTACCCAAGGTGGGACTCCCACCTTTTCCTTAGGTGGGGTGGCCGGCCACCTCTAGGTGGAGCCCACCCGGGACTCCTCCTTTAGGGTTTGGCTGGCCAAGCTTGTGGAGTCCTTCCGGGACTCCACCTTCCATAGTGCGTTTCTTCCGGACTTTTCTAGAACCTTCTAGAACCTGCCATAAATGCACCGGATCATTTCCAAACTTGGAATATGACTTCCTATATATGAATCTTATTCTCCGGACCATTCCGGAACTCCTCGTGATGTCCGGGATCTCATCCGGGACTCCGAACAAATATTCGAACTCCATTCCATATTCAAGTTCTACCATTTCAACATCCAACTTTAAGTGTGTCACCCTACGGTTCGTGAACTATGTGGACATGGTTGAGTACTCACTCCGACCAATAACCAATAGCGGGATC
>NC_061513.1:87102030-87146590 GCF_022539505.1 Lolium rigidum
CTCCTAGACGACTTGTGTATGATGATTGTAATAATATGTGAATGAGTTATGGACCCTGCTATGTTCTGTTGTACTACTCTGAGGGATGTAATATTTGCGGAATGGTACTTCGCGAATGTTATATCAACGACTGGCATACTACAACATGCAGTGGTATGCAGGGTCACCACACCCATCCCGTAAGAAAGAAAGGAAAGCATTACGACGGTGAGGCTGATCACCGGAGGAAGCCTCCCCATCGTGATGGTGTTGATATATTTGGTATGGTCAAGGATCTAGATGTAATATTTGGAAAGGGTCCTGGCGGACGGTCTCGTTCCGAATGACTCCGCCGGACACGCGCCCATGTGGAAGAAGAAATCTATTTTTTGGGAGCTAGAATATTGGAAAGTCTTAGAAGTCCG
This sequence comes from Lolium rigidum, assembly GCF_022539505.1. NCBI lineage: Eukaryota > Viridiplantae > Streptophyta > Magnoliopsida > Poales > Poaceae > Lolium > Lolium rigidum. Next base: position 87,102,435 of record NC_061513.1, read on the forward strand.
CTCTTCAATCGATGTGATGCACGTGACGAAGAATCTTTGCGTGAACCTGCTAGGCTTTCTGGGCGTGTACGGGAAGACAAAAGATACACCAGAAGCACGGGAGGACCAGCAACGTTGGAAAGACCCCAAAAATCTGCATGAGAGAGTTAAAGGACGTCAATGCCATCGCCCCGCTGCAATCTCAACCACACCGGAAAAGCAGCGTGGCTTCCTCTCAGCAGGTGGATAATGATGATGATGATGATGACCAGGTGGTCGAGCCTCCTCGCTACCCCCGTGGATGATCTCACCGAGAGCCGTCCTTGTGAGCTGCATGTTAAAGTTTTCAACCTATCCTTCAAGGCGGCGGTCGGCATCCTCTTACCTACAAGGTCTTACCATTGCCGTTCGGTCCAAGACGACTTTGTCGTTGTGATGGTGGATGAAGTGATGACAGCTTATGAGGGGTTGGTGCTTGAGCACCCCGCAGTGAAGATGGGGAAATCAAAGAACCGGGAGAAGCCCGTAGAACCACCGTGCAATGGCGGAAGGAGAACATTGTGTTTCCGGGTGAGAAGCCAACAAGCATGCCACCTCCGCCTCCTCCGCCACCCGAGTCTCCTCCGCGTGATGATTCTCCCGTGCGCGATGATGATTCCCCTATCCATGACCACGTCCGCTCCGCGTGAAAATACTCCGCCGCCTCCTCCTCCTCCTCGTCGAGAGACTCCGCCGCCTCCACTTAAGCAAAAGAGGAAGCTGTCCGCGGCACCTCCTACAGCTCCGAAGAGATCATCAACTCCAATGAGGGCACGGACTCCGGAGTTGTTACCACATGAGCGGATCGAAGCGCAAAAGGCGTTTCTTGCGCCGAAGAAGGTGTTTATTCGACCGCAGCACAGTGAAGCACTTTGCCGAGACGAGAATGAAGAGACCTGAGCCGAGAGATGATTATGACCGCTCTCTTGGACAGATCCTCTAGAGCGAGCAAAGAAGCAAAAAAGTCGCCCAGCCTTGGACAAGCAGGACATTCAGGCCGCACCCCACTTCATCGTGGAGCCATATCATGATCCAGAGACGGCATCGATGATCGAACGGGCGGCTAGAGCTCAGGGAGCATCAGTTGAGTACGAAGATTACTATCCAACGGCTCAAGTGGTAAACACGTATAGATACGGAAAAGATCTCGTCAAACCTGGCGAGCTCGCGCGTCTAGGGACTCGGATGCGAAGGTTGCATGACCGGTACCTGAAAGCCTCGTCGAAGAAGTGAAACCTACATCACGGTGTATCTTAGAGATGAGCATTACTTCCGGGGGAAGACGAGATAAACATTGAGTTATGCGAACTGTTTCAGTTATTCAATCAAGACGCCCTCGACAAAGCTGTCATCAGTTGCTACTGCCTATAAGTGATTTATTTGTGTAATTAAGTTTGTAGCTCATTCATTTGCACTAACAATTATCCTCATTATATTCTTTGTGTACGCTATACATTTAATTATGCAGAATGAAGAAGCTGGAATACAAAAGAGGCAAGCTCCTACCGCCGGGGTTCATAGACCCAAACACAGTTCATGAAGTTACGGTTCGAGACTTCGCCAAGGACACGAGAGGACAACATCGTAATGTTTTTAGAGAAGCAAGCAGACAAAGAGGATATATTCTTTCCCTACAACTTCAAGTGAGTGTTATATATAACATACATTATGCTTGTGCACCTTCCACTTTATTCTCGTAATCATTGAGCTATGCTTGTGCAGTTTCCATTTTATTCTCCTAATCATTGATCTTCACCTTGGAGTCGTAAACGTCATGGACTCGAAACGTACAGTAATATGCGGAATGGGCGGACATGGCTGCCATCCTCCGGAGGTAGTTTCAATCAATTTCGTATTGGCATCTTCATCTGCTCTAATTCGAAGATATCATCAACTAATCAATTACTCATTTACTCATTATTTTTTGCCGGGCAGGGCTTGGAAACGGTTCATCAATACTGTTCCGGGTGAATGGTGGAAACCGGAGCTTACATTTAGAGATTACCCTGTAAGTAGTACTATATATATAGCTATGTCCGTGAAACTTTATATATGATATTTACTTTCAATACGATGCTTGATTATTAGTTTGATCGAACTATTTTTTCGTAAAGTGTATGAGGCAGGAACAAGGGAATAACTTATGTGGATACTACGTCCGCACCTTCATGCGTGACATGGCCTGTCCCAAGGGTGGGGATCCCCAAATACACCACACTCGTGTACGATAACAAATTTTCACAATTAATCTTAATTAGTACCATCTATTGTATTGAGTTCCATTCATATATTGATCTCCTTTTTTAAATATAGATGAAACGCCTGCGGGACACTCTCATAACAGCGGATCAAATAAAAGCAATTCAAGAGGAAATCGCGGGATTCTTTATTACCGAGGTCCTTACCCCAGGTGGAGAGCACTATCGGAAGATCGTGACGGCGGAGGATATTCGTTCAGGAAAAATTGTATTGTAAATATGCATGCATTACGTGTACTCGTGTTGACTATGTCGTGTACTGTTGACGATGTCTATATATATTCATGACGATTTTTTGTGGTTTCTTGAATGATATATATATGCATTGCTGAAACTCTGCCGCGGCAAGGGAAGCAGATCTGTTTCTGCCGCGTGCAGAAACGCTGGTACAGCCCAAATCTGTGCCGCGGCAGAGAAATAGCAATTCTCCGCCGCGGCGAGAAACATAGGCCCGGTTCGTACCACGAACCGGGACCAAAGCCCTTCCAGCGCGAGCTCCCTGGTCGCACCACGTGTTGAGGCCTTTAGGCCCGGTTTATCTTTGAACCGGGACTAAAGGGTACCCCCTTTAGTCCCGCCTAGTTGGTCCCGGTTCGGGAACCGGGTCTAAAGGCCCAAATGGACCGGGCCTATTGCCCCGTTTTCCACTAGTGTAGGGAAATGATCGTCATGTGTGGCTTTAGCAAAGCAGTGGGGAACCTCCAGTTCCAGTGCGCATGACACCAAATTTGATACATTGTTCAGAAGACAAAAGGCAAGAAAAGACAGTTCCTGCATTTCTTTTTTCCTCCGAAAGGGAAGCCAGTTCGAACAATAATCAACAACACAGTTGGTACTTCTAGGTATCACATTTTTTCTTATGAGCAAGCGAGCCATTTATGTTGGTATAGGTGCATGTATCTGTAGGAGTATATGGCGCTAAGCTAGCCTCACGAATGGGTGCATGTGATTTTGCGCTGATCGATGACCGTGAACAAACTACGACCCTGTCTACTACTGCATGCACATGTAGCCAGTTCCAAGGTAGTCACAAAATTTTCAACCTGGTTTTGCGGGGGCAGTCAACCTGAATTTAGGTTTCTCCCTGTTGTTTGGGACCAAATACGCACGAAAATATAGAGTTGAAAGAGATTCTTTTTACCGAATGTTAATTTACCACTGGGTTATATTTTTGTTCTGTCAAAGTGGGCAAGTAGTTCCAAAGTGGAACGGAAAGGTTACACACGAGCTACTGATTTCTGGACGGCTGGTTCCGACTTTCGATAGCAAAACCAGATGCGTTGCACTCAGCTGGCCATGTTGGCGCACGAGTGGCCGACGATGAATTGTCTCTTTATTATTTGGGTGGAGAAACCATTTTTTTTCCTTAGAAAAACGGCGGCTGGCAGCTATGGGTGGTATGAAGAACACTTGCAGAACTAAAAAGGGCATAATTTCTGTTGAAAACACGTCGATTCCCACTTATATGCACACCATGTTTGTTGTTGTTCTAGCTAGTGACCACTTTATGTTCTATTTATGTCAAATAACAGTACTAGTAGCAGCGTAGCACTAACTCGATCGATCATTAGCTAGCCAAGTAATTTCCCCGGTTCATAGGTAACAGGCACGATCTCTCGCACGTTAGTTTTACCTGCATTTCCATAAAACTTTTGGACGACTATATAACGTGAGAAATTAGACACGGAGGCACGATCGGCACACCGGCTCCAGGCCGTGTATCTAGGAATAGACGGTGGGTGATTACTTGGGAAAAAAATCAAAGTTGCCAGGATCCACCAGTAATTTACCCTGGCATTTTTTTGTTGTGTCGCGCTTATTCCCTAGTGCTGGCACGATTTCTTCAGATTTTTCAAAACTTTCTAAACATATAGTAGAAGTACTTAATCCCGTGTTTTTTCGGACATGTTAATCATGTGTTGTTTCTCTATCTGGACGATTTGTGATACTACCTCCATCTTAAGGTTTAAGGATTTTTTTAAAAAAAATCAAACCAAGTAAAATTTGATTAAACTTTTAAAAAAATCTATCAACAAATATGATATTTAATAGATACCATATAAAATATATTTTATTATCAATCTCACAGTATTAATTAATATTTTATATGTTAATGATTCTTAATAAAAACATGGTTAACCTTGAGCCTTGGGATGGAGGTAGTAACCACACACACGCCCACCCATGACACCACGCCCACGTTAGAATCTACCCGAAGGTAAACATAAAAGGAAACTGCTGTGCGTCCCCCCGTGGGATCTGATTTCCCAGCCCCCGGGTCGTCAGCCGTCGGATCGGCCATCTTGGACGGTAAGATCTGCTTTTACTGAATGTAGCAAAAAAAACATCTCCCGGCAGTAAAAAAAATAACCCGCTTTTGCTACATTGTAGCAAAAAACGGTTCAGTCACGAAATTAAATAAAAAGGCTGAGCTCGCCGGAGAGTTTGTAGCAAAAAATTATGCTATTGTAGCAGAAAAATGCTAATGTAGCAAAACTCAATATCATCGGAAAAAATGAACGAAGACCTTGTCAGAGACCTCGTAGCAAAATTTCTATATTAAAGTAGCAAAACAACAAAACAATTATAGCAAAAAAATAGCATCACATCATTTTTTACAAATGTCTCTACGCGACTTCGCCCAATACATCACCGAAAGAATACTTAGTAACAAAATATATATACTAACATAGCAAAACCATAGAACGGTTGTAGCAAGAAAATCTATATATGACAGCAAAATGCAAAATCCACGTAATGCATGTCGCAAGCCGTTGACAGCAAGGAGGACAGTCGTGGGCAGCAACTTGGCCTGCCGTCAGCAGCAACCTGGATCGCCCATGGAAACACCGTCGACCAGCGCGGACGGCCGCCACCACGCGCCTGCAGCGGCGCCATCCCAGGTTACAGCAACGAGGGTCGCCTGCAAATAGGATGATGCAGGACACTGAGCAGGTTGCGGAAGAATTCGGGGGCAGGGGAGCCTGGGAGCGGCGCTGGAATCTGTCTCGTGCGCCATGGTGGCCCTGGACGGCGCGGGCATCTTCCGTCGACGCGGCAGCGGATCGTGGTTCCCGACGCTGCGGCGCATCTGGAAGAAACAAAGGCCGGTGGTTGGAGGGAGATGCGGCGACTCGGGCGAAGAAGAGGCTTGTCGTCCGTGGGGGAAGAAAGGAGCCCGCCGGCCGCGGGGAAGAAGATCTCGTCGGCTTGACGGGTCCAGGGGTGGCGGCGCTCGGCTACGGCGCGGTGGCGTGTAGACGTTGGAGGGCCGGCGTCGCGCGTGCGGCGTGCGGTTCCATCCAGGAAGATAATGTTGGGGAGCGATAGGAGGTTGCGATGCGTGCGGAGATGTAGGGCACGTGGTGGGTGGGTGCGTCCACCCGATGCTCTGCATCCAACGGCAACGCATCAGGAGGTTGCGATGCGAGGATCCCCGGGGGAGAGCAATCATTTTCCAACATAAAAGCCAGCTATTTGTCCTAGGAGAGGAATCTAGCTGAATGTTCCCTCGTTGGAGCGGAGGTGTGACCCCGCCTAGCCTCAAATTTCTTCCGGTTTCAACTTTCATACTTTGTCTTTTATTATTTTGCGTTTTAGCTCTTTTTATAAAGTCAATCACTAAGTTTGACAAAAATTATAGTGAAAAATATAAAAAACTATAATACTAAATGCACATTGTATAAAAATATAGTTTATGGTGATTCAAATACTATAACTTTTGCGTTGTCGATGCTAATATTTTTTCCTAAATAAAGCTTGACTTTGATTAAACCTAGAACACGAACTAATTGTGAGATGAGAGAGTACATAGCTTTGAAATGTTTCAATTCTTGGACTGTGAATCCAATTTAAGCTCTAGTCTTGACTGTCGGTTTTATTTCCATGGAAACTTTAAAACTCCTCATATCGTATCTTTCGAGAATTATTTTTTTTCTTGAAAATAAACACTAATGCTTGCTATAGTTCTAGAATCTAAGCTACTACAATGCAGTATCATGCATCTTAGGCCCACAAAATAACGTGGTAGCTAATTAAGTAGGATTGATAGGATTAAAGTACCATAGGTAGATACCATATCATAGTACACATTACGAAAAGTTAATATCAAATAAATCTCATACACAATGTTACATTAAGATTCTACAGATTAATAAATATATCAAGACTATCATACACTCCATGGTATCATGCATTACCGTGATAGTAGCATACACAAGTATCATATACTACCTCCATCCCAAGGCTTAAGGCTTATATTTTTTTTAGAAAGTCAAGTTGTGTCAAGTTTGACCAAGTTTTTATCAAAAAATCATTCACATGCAAAATACAAACTCAATATCATTAGATAGATAATGAAATATGTTTTCATATGGAATGCGCAAAATATAATATTTATGACAGATTCTTCTGAAAATTTGGTAAAACTTTTCTTGGTTTGACCTTTTTTTTAAAAAAATAAGCCTTAAGTCTTGGGATGGAGGTAGTACGTGATAGTACTATATGATACTACCCAATATGGCTAGCCTAAGAGCATCTTGACTCGTTGGCCCATAAGTTTGTAGGATAACGTTGCATAGAAAACAAAAAATTTCCTACCGCGAACACGCAATCCAAGCCAAGATGCAATCTAGAAGACGGTAGCAACGAGGGGGTATTGAGTCTCACCCTTGAAGAGATTCCAAAGCCTACAAGATGAGGCTCTTGTTGCTGCGGTAGACGTTCACTTGCCGCTTGCAAAAGCGCGTAGAAGATCTTGATCACGATCGGTTCCGCGCCACGAACGGGCAGCACCTCCGTACTCGGTCACACGTTCGATTGTTGATGAAGACGACGTCCACCTCCCCGTTCCAGCGGGCAGCGGAAGTAGTAGCTCCTCTTGAATCCGACAGCACGACGGCGTGGTGTCGGTGGCGGTGTAGAAGTCCGGCGGAGCTTCGCTAAGCTATGCGGGATGTGGAGGAGCGGGCGGCTAGGGTTTGGGGAGAGGGGGCGCCGGCCACTAAGGGGTGCGGCCACCTTGGTGGTTCTTGGGTTGGCCGGCCCCCTCCCTTGGCCCCTCATTATATAGGTGGAACCCCAAGAGGTGGTGTCCAAGTCTTCGAATAAGACCCGAACCAAAAACCTTCCATAGGAGGGGGAAACCTAGCCCAACTAGGACTCCCACCCAAAGGTGGGATTTCCACCTCCCATGTGGAGGTGGCCGGCCCCCTATGGTGGAGTCCACTTGGGACTCCACCCCATCTAGGGCTGGCCGGCCATGGAGGTGGAGTCCCTTGTGGACTCCACCTTCCTTGGTGGTTTCTTCCGGACTTTTCTAGAACCTTCTAGAACCTTCCATAGAACCTTCCGCGACATTTTATTCACATAAAATGACATCCTATATATGAATCTTATTCTCCGGACCATTCCGAACTCCTCGTGATGTCCGGGATCACATCCGGGACTCCGAACAAATATTCCAACTCCATTCCATATTCAAGTTCTACCATTTCAACATCCAACTTTAAGTGTGTCACCCTACGGTTCGCGAACTATGCGGACATGGTTGAGTACTCACTCCGACCAATAACCAATAGCGGGATCCGGAGATCCATAATGGCTCCCACATATTCAACGATGACTTTAGTGATCGAATGAACCATTCACATATATTACCAATTCCCTTTGTCTCGCGATATTTTACTTGTCCGAGGTTTGATCTTCGGTATCACTCTATACCTTGTTCAACCTCGTCTCCCGACAAGTACTCTTTACTCGTACCGTGGTATGTAGTCTCTTATGAACTCATTCATATGCTTGCAAGACATTAGACGACATTCCACCGAGAGGGCCCGGAGTATATCTATCCGTCATCGGGATGGACAAATCCCACCGTTGATCCATATGCCTCAACTCATACTTTCCGGATACTTAATCCCACCTTTATAGCCACCCATTTACGCAGTGGTGTTTGGTGTAATCAAAGTACCTTTCCGGTATAAGTGATTTACATGATCTCATGGTCATAAGGACTAGGTAACTATGTATCGAAAGCTTATAGCAAATAACTTAATGACGAGATCTTATGCTACGCTTAATTGGGTGTGTCCATTATATCATTCACACAATGATATAACCTTGTTATTAATAACATCCAATGTTCATGATTATGAAACTAATCATCCATTAATCAACAAGCTAGTTTAAGAGGCATACTAGGGACTTCTTGTTTGTCTACATATCACACATGTACTAATGTTTCGGTTAATACAATTCTAGCATGATATATAAACATTTATCATAAACATAAAGATATAAATAATAACCACTTTATTATTGCCTCTAGGGCATATCTCCTTCAGTCTCCCACTTGCACTAGAGTCAATAATCTAGATTACATTGTAATATACCTAACACCCATGGCATTCCGGTGTTGGTCATGCTTTGCCCTAGGGAGAGCTTTAGTCAACGGATCTGCTACATTCGGATCGGTGTGTACTTTGCAAATATTTACTTCTCCATCTTCGATGTACTCGCGAATCGAGTGGTAACGCAGCTTGATATGCTTCGACCTCTTGTGTGACCTTGGCTCTTGTGCATTGGCGATGGCACCCATGTTATCACGATAAATGATTAATGGGTCCAATGCACTAGGAACCACACCGAGCTCTACAATGAACCTCTTCATCCATACCGCTTCGATGAAGCCTCCGAAGCCGCTATGTACTCGATTCCGTTGAAGACTTCGCCACCGTGCACTCGCTTCGAGCTTGCCCAGCCTATCGCAAAGCACCATTCAATATAAACACGTACCCAGATTGTGACTTAGAGTCATCGGGATCGTTGTTCCAACTTGCATCGGTGTAACTTGTTACAACGAGCTCTTGGTCACCTCCATAACAAAGAAACATATCCTTAGTTCTTTTCAAGTACTTCGGGATATTCTTGACCGCTGTCCAGTTGTTCCATTCCTGGATCACTTTGATATCTGCTAGTCAAACTAACAAGCATGCGCTATATCCGGTCTTGTACATAGCATGGCATACATAATAGAGCCTCATCGCCGAAGCATAGGGGATTTGATTCATCCTTTCTCTTTCTTCTGCCGTAGCCGGTCCTTGAGTCTTACTCAAGACCTTGCCTGGTAACATAGGTAAAAACCCTTTCTTACTTTCGTCCATTCTAAACTTCTTTAGAATCTTGTCCAGGTATGTACTCCGTGATAGCCCTATTAGGCGTTTTGATCTATCTCTATGAATCTTGATGCCTAATATATACGATGCTTCACCAAGGTCTTTCATTGAAAAACTGTTATTCAAATAACCTTTTACACTCGCTTAATAGTTCTATATCATTCCCGATCAATAATATGTCATCTACATATAATATCGGGAATGCTACGGAGCTCCCACTCACTTTCTTGTAAATACAGGCCTCTCCATGACACTGTATAAACCCGAAGTCTTTGATCACCTTATCAAAGCGTCGGTTCCAACTTCTCGATGCTTGCTTCAGTCCATAGATTGAACGCTGAAGTTTGCATACTTTGTCAGCATTTTTAGGATCAACAAAACCTTTGGGTTGTACCATATACAACTCTTCCTCAATATCTCCATTAAGGAACGCCGTTTTGACATCCATCTGCCAAATCTTATAATCGAAAAATGCAGCTATTGCTAACAAAATCCTCACAGATTTTAGCTTCGCTACGGGTGAGAAAGTCTCATCGTAGTCAATTCCTTGAATTTGTCTGAAACCCTTTGCGACAAGTCGAGCTTTATAGACAGTAATATTACCATCGGCATCCGTTTTTCTCTTGAAGATCCATTTATTCTCGACAGCCTTTCGGCTATCAGGTAAGTCTACCAAAGTCCATACTTTGTTATCATACATGGATCCCATTTCGGATTTCATGGCTTCTTGCCATTTGTTGGAATCTGGGCTCATCATCGCTTCTTCATACGTCGCAGGTTCCTCATCATTGTTATCCACAATCATGACATTTAGACAAGGATCATACCAATCAGGAGTGGCACGTTCCCTTGTCGATCTGCGAGGTTCAGTAGTTTCCTCGTTCGAAGTTTCATGATCATTATCATTAGCTTCCTCTCTTGCCGGTGTAGGCGGTACAGGTACATCTTCCGGATCGCGCTACTCCGATCAACGAGTATAGATTCATTAATCTCATCGAGTTCTACTTTTCTTCCAGATCACTTCTTTAGTGAGAAATTCTTTCTCAAGAAAGGTTCCGTTCTTAGCAACAAAGATTTTGCCTTCGGATCCGTGATAGAAAGTGTACCCTATAGTTTCCTTAGGGTATCCTATGAAGACGCATTTCTCCGCTTTGGGTTCTAGCTTGTCCGGTTGTAACTTTTTTACATAGGCTTCGCAACCCCAAACTTTAAGGAACGACAGACTTAGGTTTCTTATTAAACCATAATTCATACGGTGTCGTTTCTACGGATTTTGATGGTGCTCTATTTAAAGTGAATGCAGCTGTCTCTAATGCATAACTCCAAAAAGATAACGGCAAATCAGTAAGAGACATCATAGAACGAACCATATCTAAGAGAGTTCGATTACGACGTTCGGACACACCGTTTCGTTGTGGTGTTCCCGGCGGTGTCAATTGTGAAAGTATTCCGCATTTCTTTAAATGCATGCGCCAAACTCATAACTTAGATATTCACCTCCGCGATCAGATCGTAGAAATTTAATCTTCTTGTTACGTTGATTTTCTACTTCACTTTGGAATTCCTTAAACTTCTCAAAAGTTTCGGATTTATGTTTCATGAAATAGATATACCCATATCTACTCGGATCATCCGTGAAGGTTAGAACATAACGATAACCACCGCGCGATGCTACACTCATTGGTCCGCACACATCGGTATGTATGATTTCCAATAAGTCGTAGCTCGCTCCATCATACCGTAAAATGGAGTCTTAGTCATTTTTCCCATTAGACATGCTTCGCATCTATCAAGTGACTCAAAGTCAAGTGATTCAAGTAATCCATCGAGTATGGAGTTTCTTCATGCGTTTCACTCCAATATGACCAAGACGACAGTGCCACATATAAGTAGAATTATCATTCAATTTAATTCGCTTAGCATCATGTTATGTATATGCGTATCACTACTATCGAGATCTAATAGAAATAAGTCATTCTTTTGTGGTGCTCGACCATAAAAGATATTATTCATAAAAATAGAACAACCATTATTCTCAGACTTGAATGAATAACCGTCTTGCATTAAACAAGATCCAGATATAATGTTCATGCTCAACGCAGGTACATAATAACAATTATTTAGGCTTAAAACTAATCCCGAAGGTAGATGTAGAGGAAGTGTGCCGATCGCGATCACATTGACCTTGGATCCGTTTCCAACGCGCATCGTCACTTCATCTTTCAGCAGCTTGTCGTTTATTCTTTAGTTCCCTGTTTCGAGTTACAAATATGAGCAACCGAACCAGTATCAAATACCCAGGTACTAGAACGAGAACTAGTGAGATAAACATCTATAACATGTATATCTGATATACCTTCTTTCTTCTTCTTGACAAGGCCGCTCTTCAGATCTGCCAAATACTTGGAGCAATTACGCTTCCAGTGTCCCTTCTCCTTGCAGTAATAGCACTCAAGCATCGGGCTTAGGGCCGTTCTTAGGTTTCATAGGAGGCGTGGCAGCTTTCTTGCCACCCTTCTTGAATTTTCCCTTAGACTTGCCCTCGTTTCTTGAAACCGGTGGTCTTGTTGACCATCAACACTTGGTGCTCTTTCTTGATCTCAATCTCAGCAGCTTTTAGCATGCCAAAGAGTTCGGGTAACTCCTTGTTCATGTTCCGCATATTGTAGTTCATCACAAAGTTCTTATAACTTGGTGGCAGTGATTGAAGGACACGATTAATCCCCAGTCCGTTAGGAATCACTATTCCCAAGTCACCGAGTTTCTTCGCATGCCCGGTCATGGCGAGCATGTGCTCACTAATGGAGCTGCCTTCTTCCATCATACAGTCTGAAGAAATGTTTCGATGCTTCATAGCATTCCACGGCCGCATGAGTCTCAAAAATAGCTTTCAGCTCATTCATCAACTCATGAGGATCGTGGTGCTCAAAACGTTTTTGAAGATCGGATTCCGGACCGCACAGGATGGCACACCGAACTTGAGAGTACCGAGTTTTCCGAGTCTCGTAAACAGCTTTTACTTCATCGGTTTCAGTTTCATGGAGAGGGTCACCTAGCGGTGCATCAAGCACATATTGCGGATTTCCGCTAGAGAGGAAGATCCTCACATGACGGAACCAGATCGGTGAAGTTGCTACCGTTGCTCTTAAGCTTTTCTTTCTCTAGGAACTCGGTTAAAATTGATTGAGGACGCCATCTCTACAACATATATTTGCAATAGTTTAGACTAAGTTTATGACAAATTGAGTTCAAATTTTAATTCAACATAATTAAAAAATCTAGGTGAACTCCCACTCAAAACAATATCCCTCGCATTGTCTTAGTGATCACACGAACCAAATCCATCGCACCTCAAATCGATCATCACGAGAAAAGGTGTAATTTCAATGGCGAACACTCAAAGTGTTCATCATATCAATCATATGATTCATGCTCTACCTTTCGGTATCACGTGTTCCGAAACCATGTCTGTACATGCTAGGCTCGTCAAGGCCACCTTAGTATCCGCATGTGCAAAAACTGTCTTGCACCCGTTGTAAGTACTTATCGAATCTATCACACCCGATCATCACGAGATGCTTCGAAACGATAAGACTTGATAACGGTGCTACTAAGGATGAACACTTTATTATCTTGAGATTTTAGTGAGGGATCATCTTATAATGCTACCGTCGCGATCTAAGCAAAATAAGATGCATAAAAGGATTAACATCACATGCAGTTCATATGTGATATGATATGGCCCTTTTGTCTTTGCGCCTTTGATCTTCATCTCCAAAGCACGGACATGATCTCCATCATCTTCGGGCATGATCTCCATCATCGTCGGCGAAGCACCAAGGTCAATGGCGCCGTCTTCATGATTGTCCTCCATGTAGCAACTATTACAACTATTTTGAAATACTACTCAACATGAAATTTAAAGACAACCATAAGGCTCCTGCCGGTTGCCACAATACAATAATGATCATCTCATACATATTCATCATCACATTATGGCCATATCACATCACCAAACCCTGCAAAAACAAGTTAGACGCTCTCTAATTTGGTTTGCATATTTTACGTGGTTTAGGGTTTTCGATATAGATCTAATCTACCTACGAACATGAACCACAACGTTGATACTAATGTTGTCAATAGAAGAGTAAATTGAATCTTTACTATAGTAGGAGAGACAGACACCCGCAAAGCCTCTTATGCAATACAAGTTGCATGTCGAACGAGGAACAAGTCTCATGAACGCGGTCATGTAAAGTTAGTCCGAGCCGCTTCATCCCACTATGCCATAAAGATGCAAAGTACTCAACTAAAGATAACAAGAGCATCAACGCCCACAAACCATTGTGTTCTACTCGTGCAACCATCTATGCATAGACACGGCTCTGATACCACTGTAGGATAACATTGCATAGAAAACAAAAAATTTCCTACCGCGAACACGCAATCCAAGCCAAGATGCAATCTAGAAGACGGTAGCAACGAGGGGGTATTGAGTCTCACCCTTGAAAAGATTCCAAAGCCTACAAGATGAGGCTCTTGTTGCTGCGGTAGACGTTCACTTGCCGCTTGCAAAAGCGCGTAGAAGATCTTGATCACGATCGGTTCCGGCGCCACGAACGGGCAGCACCTCCGTACTCGGTCACACGTTCGGTTGTTGATGAAGACGACGTCCACCTCCCCGTTCCGGCGGGCAGCGGAAGTAGTAGCTCCTCTTGAATCCGACAGCACGACGGCGTGGTGTCGGTGGCGGTGTAGAAGTCCGGCGGAGCTTCGCTAAGCTATGCGGGATGTGGAGGAGCGGGCGGCTAGGGTTTGGGGAGAGGGGGCGCCGGCCACTAAGGGGTGCGGCCACCTTGGTGGTTCTTGGGTTGGCCGGCCCCCTCCCCTTGGCCCCTCATTATATAGGTGGAACCCCAAGAGGTGGTGTCCAAGTCTTCGAATAAGACCCGAACCAAAAACCTTCCATAGGAGGGGGAAACCTAGCCCAACTAGGACTCCCACCCAAAGGTGGGATTTCCACCTCCCATGTGGGGGTGGCCGGCCCCTATGGTGGAGTCCACTTGGGACTCCACCCCATCTAGGGCTGGCCGGCCATGGAGGTGGAGTCCCTTGTGGACTCCACCTTCCTTGGTGGTTTCTTCCGGACTTTTCTAGAACCTTCTAGAACCTTCCATAGAACCTTCCGCGACATTTTATTCACATAAAATGACATCCTATATATGAATCTTATTCTCCGGACCATTCCGAACTCCTCGTGATGTCCGGGATCACATCCGGGACTCCGAACAAATATTCCAACTCCATTCCATATTCAAGTTCTACCATTTCAACATCCAACTTTAAGTGTGTCACCCTACGGTTCGCGAACTATGCGGACATGGTTGAGTACTCACTCCGACCAATAACCAATAGCGGGATCTCGGAGATCCATAATGGCTCCCACATATTCAACGATGACTTTAGTGATCGAATGAACCATTCACATATATTACCAATTCCCTTTGTCTCGCGATATTTTACTTGTCCGAGGTTTGATCTTCGGTATCACTCTATACCTTGTTCAACCTCGTCTCCGACAAGTACTCTTTACTCGTACCGTGGTATGTAGTCTCTTATGAACTCATTCATATGCTTGCAAGACATTAGACGACATTCCACCGAGAGGGCCCGGAGTATATCTATCCGTCATCGGGATGGACAAATCCCACTTGTTGATCCATATGCCTCAACTCATACTTTCCGGATACTTAATCCCACCTTTATAGCCACCCATTTACGCAAGTGGTGTTTGGTGTAATCAAAGTACCTTTCCGGTATAAGTGATTTACATGATCTCATGGTCATAAGGACTAGGTAACTATGTATCGAAAGCTTATAGCAAATAACTTAATGACGAGATCTTATGCTACGCTTAATTGGGTGTGTCCATTATATCATTCACACAATGATATAACCTTGTTATTAATAACATCCAATGTTCATGATTATGAAACTAATCATCCATTAATCAACAAGCTAGTTTAAGAGGCATACTAGGGACTTCTTGTTTGTCTACATATCACACATGTACTAATGTTTCGGTTAATACAATTCTAGCATGATATATAAACATTTATCATAAACATAAAGATATAAATAATAACCACTTTATTATTGCCTCTAGGGCATATCTCCTTCAAAGTTTTTCCGGTGCATCAATGGGGGCTTCCCCTAGCAGATGGAGGCAAAAGAAAATGCCATGACTTCCAAGTGTCGTTCCATATGTAGACCACATATGTCCTTGACATGCGAGACCCGTCGGGTCACCACTTTTTAATCCTTTGGGGCCCTTTGGCATGTTCCCTTCTTCCTCCTCGAAGTGGAACCACCGATTCCTGGAAGAAGCCGCAATTCCTTGGTGTATGTAATAATAACCACAACGACACCTCTATGTATGTATTCATAACCAATCCAACCTGCGTTAAAATTAATGATATTCGATAGAGAGAGTAGAACTGCTTCGTTTTCTATGTTGTTGTTGATTAGAAAGCCAAATTATGGACTAATATATAACAAAGATCTAGCTTCGTATGTAAATAAAAGAGAATGGTTATCCCTTTTGCGTCAGATCATCAGACAAACCTTAAATGGTCGTTCTTCACATATTTAAGCACTTTTACCGACACTTCCACTTCGTCATTGTTTTTTCCCCAAATATACCCCAAGATCAACACTTGAAGGTATACACGAGCTAGCAAAGGAAAGAAATATTTTGCTAGGAGTCACACCTGCTGAACTAAATTGTCGTGGTTGCACGCCGCCTGACAACGACCCTCCTCGTCCGGTCCTCATTCCTTCTATTGCTGACATAGCTACTAGTGGTTTCATGAAATAAAACCATGAAACAATACCTAGCATAAATATTCACATCAATTGACCATGGTAAGATTATTGGCCCTCAAACTTTAGCTTCGAACATTGGTTGTGTGGGCCGTTGAGATTCGCTGACTTTGTAGTGACTTTGGGTCACTGACACATGGACCCTACATCATATGGGTCCCGCTTGTCAGTGACTCAAAGTCGGCTGACTTGGGTGCTTGCAAAATTAGCCATTCCATGCCCGTGTGTGGGATGGTGCTGGTGTGTGTGGGTGCGTGTGTGGGTGGAGCCGTGGAGGGGGGCCGGGGGGGGGGGGGGGCATGCATATTTTTCAACACCATTTGAAATACCAACTTCTACTTTTTGTAACCACGAGACATGCCATCTCTGGCCCAGATTTGCTGCCGGCGGTTAGGGAAAATTCACAATATCGGGGGTTGACGTCATCCGGTATTCTCAAGATCTCCCACATCAGTTCTTGTTAGTCGTTACTCACATTCGTGCGTAACTCTCCCTGTGCCTTCAACTAGCAGACGCAGCTTCAGGAAGTGAACAGAACTGCGAAGGCCCTGATTAAGTGATCTTCGTATATGGTTGAGTTACATGCATAATTTTACCATGTCAATACTTCCACAGCTTGCAATGATTCACGTGATAATTCGTGCTTGGGGGCGCCGAGCTTCTTTTCATGTTTTTAAGGACATTATCATGCATGATTGTAAGGAAATCGGCTAATTTGGAGGACTGGTTAGCTTCTACTAGGACACACTAATGCACGATTTTTAGGAACATAATTTCGTGGCCAGTAAAACACACTCATTTCCTAGCATAAAACAATGCTTGTAGCACGCACCGTGGATTTAAGAAAAGCCTCTTTCCACTAGAAAGAAAGAAAAAGGGTTGGACATGGGTGGTCAGAGAAACATGCCGCGGCAAGTTGCATGCATGCGGACGGCTATACCGTTCTTTGAGTTGTTCATAAGCTTGGTGCGGCTGCATGCAAGAGATTCCTGGTTGGCGCTGTGTTGCTTGGTCACTAGCAGTTAAGCTTGGTTCTTCCCCTGGTCGAAGTAGAGCATGAATGGCTGGCGCCATTCAAACTTGACCGCTAGACATTGGGGTCGTGGAATTACTCGTGCGCATCGTCGCACCTACCACAGTCGTGTCCTGCAAAATTCAGTTTCGCGGACCTGCACTTGTACATTCAGCAGCAAAAACGCCCATGGAGTTCGGTTAGTTTTTGCAATTCCCTTTTCCATGCATGTGTCTCAAAATACAACAACGCATGCTTTCGAATCGATTAGACACGCATGGACTCTTGTACTACTCCGCATGCTGTGGCGGAGGCAATATACAAATAATAGAGATGTAAATGGGTCATAGTTAGGGTACCCTCTACCCTATTTAGTGTAAAAAAAATTGAGCTAACTTTTACAAATTAACGATATCAAGACAATAGTTCATCTTTTTGAATTACAGAGGATAGAAGGTACCCTAACTTTGACCTAGTTACATGTATTAAAAATAATGGTTGCACATAATCCTCTACTAATACAGTTTTATCTGGTTTCGTAATTTATCTACTATTATCATACATAGGTATTCTAGTTGTTTGCAAACATAATGGGTGTACATTTGTATACCCATGTCCTCATGTAGCTTTGCACGTGAGACTGCATAGGGATAATATATGTGCTGAAAAAGCGGAAACCACAAAGGTAGCTCGAGCTACATGTAGCTCATTTTTTGAAAAGTTTGAAACCAGCATTTTAAAGTTTCAAAAAAACTAAGATTAAATATACATGTTTACCATGTTGGACGTGTTCTATAGACGTATTTTTCTGCAGCCCCGAATATAAGGCTTCTCAAGTTTTAATTATGCACCTTGGTAGAACACAACATTATCTACATCTAGATTTTTTCCAGTTCTTTTAAACTTTTAAATATTGTTTTTGATTTTATTTTTCAAAATAAACGAGCTACATGCAACTCAGGCTAAAAAATACACCCTCCCCAAAAGAGTAGTATTTTTCAACCATGAAACCTAGAAAATAAATAATGCTAGCTAATAATTGAAGGATTGCACTACACTATGGTGCCTCGCCAAATTCTTTTTGTGATGCTGCTAACAATACCCTCTAATCATGCATGCATGACATGACATAAATGATTACATCATCAAGATTATGTTCCCGCGTAAATTTGAAAAACATTTACCTCTGGAATCGAGGCCCTTCTCATGGTTGGCACAATGGCGACGAGATTTTTGAATCGAAATCCCATGTTGATATGTTTTGATAAAAAAAAGTCACCGGTGGATGCCAAATTGTTTTCACTTAGTAGACAGAGCATACTTACATTGTTGTGAACCTATTTTAATTTAGTTGTGAAGTTACTCTACATCATTTTAGATAAATCGAAGGTTGCGTAATACGGCTTTTAATTGAGTAGTATTATCTTTTAGTTATTGAAATTTTGAAACACTTGAAATATTCACTCCTTAGCTCCACAATAATCAGATTACTGTTCATTGTTACATTGGCGAACATGTTATATAAAAATGGCAACTAGTGCAGCGATTTTTTTCCGCCGAAACATATGGACATGTGATCTAGTTTTGAATCTCTCCTCGATACGAACTCTGTCATTAATCAGATTGACAGTTTAGGAGATAAATCATTTTGAATATTTTGAATTTGTAATTAGTTAGATGATGTCAGCAATGAGGTGTCATATTCCGAATGCATGCATGCGATCTCTCTTATAAGGAGAATTTCCCATTGATGGGGAAATATAATCATATAGACTAATTAATGTTTATATAGCATCATCTTTAGCAAGACAGGGAGGAAGAACGTAAGACACACATTGTTAGCTACAGTACGGTGACAACTCATTGTGCCGTAGTACGTCACCATGCATGCCCCCAATATATTTCCATAATTCCACCATTAACAAGTTCCACTGGCGTAGAGCTAGGCTGCCCAGCCGTACGTATTAGTGCGCGCAGACGCGCATCGCGCGTACTAGGGACCTTTCGATCTGGTTTCTCTCCCCAAAACTTTCCGTGAATCCAAAACCATGGACGAAACCATCGACCTGACCCAGAAATTCTTCGTCACGCATACGCGCGCCGCCAGTGCGCGTCAACCGCGACGAGCCACACCCTGCCCAGGAGTTCCGGCCGACCACTATATATACACGATCGAGCATCCAACCCCAAAACCCAAACCTAAGCTCTCACACACCAAGACAACCACTACTGGCATCGTTCATAAGAGGTTATTAGCGTTAACAAGCTAGAGGGAAGCACAATTGCAATACAACTCGATCCCCTCTAGGCAGATCGCCCGAGCTCGCCGCGCGTGTCAAGGCCGTAGGATCTAGGGCATCCGCCATGATCACCGGCTCGGCGGTGTACCATGTCGTGGAAGCGATGGCGCCGCTGTACACGGCGGCGGCGCTGGGATTCGCGTCCGTGCGGTGGCTCAAGGCCTTCTCCGCGGAGCAGTGCGCAGGGATCAATCACTTCGTCGCCATCTACGCCGTCCCCGTGCTCATCTTCCAGATGGTCTCCACCAACAACCCCTACGCCATGAACGGCCGCCTCGTCGCCGCCGACACGCTGCAGAAGGCCGTCATGCTGATCGGCCTCATGGCGTGGGCCGCCTGGGAGTCACGCCCCTCGCGCCGCCGCGGCTCCAAGGTCTCGGCGTCGTCGGCTTCTCCGCTGCAGTGGGTGGTGACGGCCTTCTCCGTGTCGGCGCTGCCCAACACCATCATCATGGGCGTGCCGCTCCTCGGCGGCATGTACGGTCCCGTCTCCAAGGAGCTCATGAAGCAGATCGTCGTCATGCAGTTCTGCGTCTGGTACAACGTCGTCATCTTCATATACGAGTACATGGCGGCCCGGCGCGCCGCCACGGCGCTGGATGGCGTCAGCGCCAAGATCAGCCCCGGGTCGCCGGGGGCAGAGACGCCGCCGGAGAAAATCGCCCCCAGTGCAAACGGCTCTGCGGCCGAGCGGGCTCACGAGGTAACCGTGAACATTGAAATCACGGAGATTGTCCCGGCGTCTACGGCACAAAAAGGCGTGACCGACGACAGTACAACCACGGCGTTCGCGGAAGAGGGGAGTACTGGCGAAGATGCCAAGGCGGCGGCAGCAAAGGAGGAAGCGGCGCCGCCGGCACCCAAGACGGCGCCGTCGGTGGGGCATATCGCCTTGAAGGCAGGGAAGAAGGTTCTGAAGATTCCCAATACCTATGCAAGCTTCCTTGGACTCATCTGGTCCCTGATCGCTTTCAAGTACGTCTCTTTCTTTCACAGTTCATACCTCGTACTATACCTGCTTGCCTATTTCGGCTACACATCAACATCTAGAATACAATCTCTCCTCTTCCCTTTTCTTTGCCTAAAGAATTATGCACTTATTTCTGCAGGTGTGGGATCAAGATGCCAAAGATCATCGACGACTCCCTGTTCACCATCCAGACGACAGCAGTTGGCCTCAGCATGTTCGCGTCAGGTTCGTGTATCCCCTACCAATTTGGATTTCCATGACTGCACAAGCGATCAAACTGTACTCGATCGATCACCGTTTTCTAACGTTAATCTGTATATCTTCTTGTGCATTTGATTTCAGGAACCTTCATCGCTCGACAGTCGCGGTTCGTCCCGTGCGGCTACACGATCGCATCCATGTCCATGGTGCTCAAGTTTCTGATAGGCCCCGTGGTGATGCTGCTCGCGTCGCTCGCCATCGGCATGCACGGCACCCTGCTGCACATTGCTGTTGTACAGGTAAGAATGAGTGCACGCGCTGAATTAATTCTCCGTTTTCTTGAGATGTCCAACGACATTACCTCCTTCCTTGAGAGACTTGCCTACTCCTATACCTACTAGCACCCATTTATTTCAGCTGCATGGAGGTAACGGAAATGCCGGCGTAGTGAAAGATGATCGCACACGTTTGTGTGATGAACTGCAAATTAGACGCCAGAAAGTGAATGCGAGCTCAAAGTAGCACTGTGGCAGTACACCAGTGCTGACCCATAATCCATAATATTTGAAACTTCGTTAAACATTGAATTTTCCACATGTCGTTCAAGACTTATGGATTTATGCTTGTTTACATGTTGTTCAAGATACAGAGGAAAACTCAGGATATATTTCTCTAACCACATTTTTTTCTTCATGCGTGCCTACAGGCAGCACTCCCCCTGGCCGTGACTTCATTTGTGTACGCTGAAGAATATAAAGTCCATGCAGACATCATGAGCACAGGGTATGTTCTTTACCAGATAGTATCCTTACCTCCTACCAACGAATGCTGATCTGATCGACTGTATCTGGTTTTGTGCTTTCAGGGTGATTCTCGGCATATTTATCTCGCTTCCTGTCACCACTGTGTACTACATTCTATTGGGGTTGTGATCGAGTTATCAAGATCCAAGTAACCAAGCCCTGAAACACAAGACATGACGCACACAACAACTGAAGAGGGTAATGGCTGGATGAATGCCATGATGATCCAAAAGGAAGCAAAAGATTGATTATGGTGTTGTCCCGAATGGGATTAGTCAGTGGAGAGTTCACTATCACTCAAATGAGATTGAATTGATAGTTGAAACTTCGCAGTGTGCAAGATGTAGTATACAAATCCGATTGGTGAATTAATCCTCTAATGAACAAAAATATTGTCAGCAGAGGGTAATGAATTTATTCATGTACATGAAGGGGGGAGGGGGCCGCGGGCGCACACTTCTCTCATCATATCAGGGCCACCTTCAGGTTCCGTAGTGCGGTCCAACTTTATTACACAGCGCACAAGGAAATGTATCATGAACACACTAATTGACTTAGTTGAACTTTAGATTTTCATTGGCATGACTCCGACCACTATCCTTAGGACCTCAATAACCAGCTGAAAATCTTCACTACCAAGAGAGCGTATTCTTTGTAGATCTTAAAGCCGGCTACATCCCCACCATTTGTTGTGTGGAATGCGATGAAGCAGAAATAAAAGTAGGCGGCGTCAAAACATAGGTACACTAGCCTCCCGCCGCCGCCTTCCCCACCTCCCTCTCTTCCCCTCGCCGTCCCCTGAGGCTGCCGCCGGCGAAGCCTGGCGCGGCCGGTGGGGATCCACGCGTGGTCCCCTGGTGCGGCGGTAGGAGGCACGCCTCCGCGCCGGGGGGTGGTCCCGTTCCCTGCCGGTCGACGGGGGCGCGGCCGCTCATCCCGCCTTCGCCACGGCATTGCCGGGCGGGCGGTGATGGGGGCGGTGGCGCGGCCCTGGACATGGCGGCGCGGCGCGGTTCTGGACATGGCAGCGCGGCCTCTCCTCCGTTTCCTCGCCGCGGCCTCGCCGGGCGGGTGATGATGGAGGCGGCGGCGCGGCCCCAGATCCTGGCGATGATGGGGGCGGTGCGGTCCTCTCCTCCTTCCTCGCCTTGGCATCGCCGGACGGGTGGGGATGGGGCGGATCTCGTGCTCTCCTCCTCAAGGACTGGGACCACGACACCAAGGGCGGCGCCCCTGGATGGCGATGGAGGTGACGGCGTCGATCTGGTGGCAGGTGGCGGGCGTCAGGTGCCGCTAACCGCGGCACCGCGGTGGTGGTCTTCTCTCTCACCGGGGGAGATCGGCTAGTTGTGTGGCTAACAGTGGCGGATCTTGCGATCTGTCGCCTAGCTCCCGATGGCGGCGCGGCTGCCGGTGAAAGCCGGCCCGGACTTCGGTCATGGCGGATGATGGCGGCGCGTTTCGTCGTTACCTTGTTGAAGGCATTGTCTCTGCAGTCTGCGTTCTTCGCCTGGGCTGCTCCAGGGGAAACCCTAGACCCGGGTCTCCCAGATCGGACGATGGCGGCGCGTAACGCCGTTCTCCCTATTGGGGGTATCGTTTTTGGAGCATACAATGAATGGCGGTGGTGTTGAGGTGGAGCTGTGTGATTTTGCTGTGTCGGCGTCTGATGACCCACAAGTATAGGGGATCGCAGCAGTCTTCGCGGGTAGTAAAACCCAATTTATTGATTCGACACAAGGGGAGACAAAGAATACTTGAAAGCCTTAACAGCGGAGTTGTCAATTCAGCTGCACCGGGAAACAGACTTGCTCGCAAGAGTTTATCGAGTAATGCAGTTTTATAGCGATAGCGATAGTGAAATAACGACAGCGAGTAACGAAACAGCAGTAGTGATTATAGTAAACAGCAGGATTAAAATATTGTAGGCACGGGGACGGATAACGGGCGTTGCATGGATGAGAGAAACTCATGTAACAATCAAGCAGGGCATTTGCAGATAATAATAAAACGGTGTATAAGTACAAAGCAATCAATAGGCATGTGTTCCAATTATAGTCGTACGTGCTCGCAATGAGAAACTTGCACAACATCTTTTGTCCTACCAGCCGGTGGCAGCCGGGCCTCAAGGGAATCTACTTGGATATTAAGGTACTCCTTTTAATAGAGTACCGGAGCAAAGCATTAACACTCCGTGAACACATGTGATCCTCACATCACTACCATCCCCTCCGGTTGTCCCAATTTCTGTCACTTCGGGGCCATTGGTTCCGGACAGCGACATGTGTATACAACTTGCAGGTAAGACCATAAACAATGAATATCATGATGAAACAATAACATGTTCAGATCTGAGATCATGGCACTCGGGCCCTAGTGATAGGCATTAAGCATAATAAGTTGCAACAATATCATCAAAGTACCAATTACGGACACTAGGCACTATGCCCTAACAATCTTACACTATTACATGACCAATCTCATCCAATCCCTACCATCCCCTTCGGCCTACAGCGGGGGAATTACTCACACATGGATAGGGGAAACATGGATGGTTGATGAAGAGGCGTCGGTGGTGATGGCGGCGATGATCTCCTCCAATTCCCGTCCCGGCGGAGTGCCGAACGGAGACTTCGGCTCCCGAGACGGAGTTTCGCGATGTGGCGGCGTTACGGAGGGTTTCGACGACTTCGACTTCTCTCCGTGCGTTTTAGGTCGAGGCCGATAAGTAGTCCGAAGGAGGGCGTCGGAGGCCGGCCGAGGGGCCACACGCTAGGGCCGCGCGCCCCTCCTCGGGCCGCGCCGCCCTAGGGTGTGGGGCCCTCGGGCCTCCACCGACTTGCCCTTCTGGCTCCGTGAGTTTTCTGGGAAAATAGGGCCTTCTGTCAAAATCCCGAGGTTTTTCCTGAAAGTTGGATTTCTGCACAAAAACGAGACACCAAAACAGTTCTGCTGAAAACAACGTTAGTCCGTGTTAGTTGCATCCAAAATACACAAATTAGAGGCAAAACAATAGCAAAAGTGTTCGGGAAAGTAGATACGTTTTGGACGTATCAACTCCCCCAAGCTTAGCTTATTGCTTGTCCTCAAGCAATTCAGTTAACAACCGAGCGATAAAAGAACTTTCACGAACACATTTGCTCGTATGATGTAAATATTCTCATGCTATGGCTAACACTTAGGCGGTTCATAATAAGATACATGCAAATAAGATCATCCAATAGCTATGTCAATCATGGAAAGGTACCAACAATTAATAATAAGCATCATGAATCATGTATATAAGCAGGATTGCAATGTTCATAAAAGAGTATGATAGAGTGGTATCTCGCTTGCCCAATTTGATCAGCAAAACATAAATGCTCAGGCACCTCTGAAGTTCATAGAAAGACTAGAAATAGTGATTGTCAAAGATAAAAGCATCAAAGTTATACCACAATCAATCATATTTTGAGACAAGCATATTACACTAAGAATGACAGGTTGTGCTCTCAAGAAAGTGCTCAAAGAAAGGACGGAGACACAACATAAAAGTAAAAGATTGACCCTTCGCAGAGGGAAGCAGGGATTAACATGCGCTAGAGCTTTTCATTTGTAAAGCAGGAGTAAAATTATTTTGAGAGGTGTTTGCTGTTGTCAACGAATGTTAATGGGTACATCAACTACCTCGCCAACCGGACTTCCAAGAGCTGTTATCACCAGAATTTGACCGGATCAGAGGTGGGCCGTGATCAAGATGGACTTGAAGATATATATATATAGAAGAAATACGTGAATCGGCCTTACATGCAAAGTTTGGGCTAGTTTGCCCTTGTATCTGTAACATATTAGATTACGTGTCGGTTAGGAGTCAGAGTTTTACCCGTGCACGGTTAGGTGCACGCCCGAATTAGAAAGTCCCTTGGACTATAAATATGTATCTAGGGTTTATGAAATAAACAACAACCAACGTTCAACACAAACAAATCTCGGCGCATCGCCAACTCCTTCGTCTCGAGGGTTTCTCCGGTAAGCACCATGCTGCCTACACTAGTAGGAAAACCCTTATAGGCAAAGCTTAGTTCTGTGGCGCACCATTTTGAATGCGCCACAGAAACTTATTTTGTGGCGCACCAGGAAGTGTGCGCCACAAAAATAGCTTATTTTTGTGGCGCATGGCTGAACCGTGCGCCACAGAAATTATGTGGGGCCCACATTCTGCCACCACGAATTATTAGGGTAGGTATTTACGTGGCGCACAATGCTTTCACGCGCCACGGAAATAACTATTTCACGTGGCGCACCGGCTCTTGTGCGCCACGGAAGTAGTTATTTACGTGGCGCACCGGCTGCGGTGCGCCACGAAGTAGTTATTTCTGTGGCGCACTTGTGCTGGTGCGCCACAGAATTAGGGTAAGTTATATCATCCCCGTACCCATCCCCTCCCCTCCCCTCCCCTCCCCACGCCCGTACGTTCACCTCCCCTCCCCTCTCCCCCGCCGCCGCCGCCATGGTCGTCGCACTGGCCGTCGCCGCCGCTGCCTCCTTCCTCCGCGAGGGCCGCATGCCGCCACGCTCCACCCATCCCCGCCACCTGCAGCACAAGCCGCTGCGGCGTGGAGGAGGAGGGGCCGCCGCATGGAGGAGGAGGGGCCGCCGCGTCAAGGAGGAGGAGCCGCCGCGTCTTCCTCCTCCTCCACCCATGCCGTCGTCGTCAACCTCCTCCTCCACCCCTATCGTCGGTGAGCTCCACCTCTCCCCTCCCCTCCCTCCTCCTCCACCCCTGCCGTCGTCGTCAACCTCCTCCTCGATCCACCCCTAGCGTCGGTGAGCTCCACCTCTCCCCTCCCCTCCCTCTTCCTCTACCCACCTTTCTGGATGTGTTGATGTTGTGCTCGATCTGGATGCTCTTGTGCTTGTTGTTGTTCTCCGGATGTTGATGCTTGCTCTGGACAAAATTACGGAGAGGATGATGTTGTGCTCGATCCGGATCTTTGTTGTGCTTCTTGTTGTGGTCATCATGAATAAAAACGAGTCAAACATTCTTTTTGTTTTTCTTGTCTTTGTTAGCTATATATTTTTTCTATGCTCTGCTGTGATGCTTGTGTTTTGGAGCAAGCAGTGGCATGGCATGTGAGAGAGAGCATGAGAGAGTTCTTGGGGTAGAGATGATGGCAACATCAGCACTGGTCCTGCATTGGTCACTGCTTTGAATTAGTAAGATCAAGTAGTGGCTTGAGTTCCTGTTGGTAACCAATACCAACGAGAGAGCTACTTCATTTTAAGTAGAATTTCTTTTAAGGACTCTAGCTAGATTAGAGGGGAAAAAGATTGCTGATTTGTTGCCTATGATAATGGATCATCAAATGTTTCCCTTTGTCCCTGGTTGCCTCCTTAATTGATGCCTTATGATCCAAATGATCCAAGTCCCTTGCATGATCCCATTTGTCCCTAATGTTGCTTAATTAAGATGAATAAATTCCCTCTAATCACCATTTGGAGATCAAGACTAGTTCTTGATATCCATTAGCTAGACTCCAATATTAAAAATGTCTCCCAAATATGGAGACAAACATTTTAACATTACCCCAATGTTATTTCTCTCAAATTGACAGTTTCGATGGTATGCTTGCTCCTCACTCGTACTTTATCAATTCCCTACTGATCCTAAGTACCCATGAATATCTGGTGGTGTTCTTCTGCTGTTTAGTTACTCGTCAACACATGTGTTTGCATGTGTGTGTGAGCTGCTTGTAGTGTCACTTGACTATTCAAGTTTCAATGTTGGTTACTTTTCCTCTAGTGCAAGAAATGGTTGAGCGAGATGTTTATCCACTCTGTTGGCCTTTATTCTTGGGTAGCTCAAAGTGTCATGCACTTACTTGGATCATCAAATGTTTCCCTTAATTTGTCCCTGGTTGCCTCCTTAATTGATGCCTTATGATCCAAATTACTATATTATTGGATTGAGTGATATGGCTACTTGCTTGTTTGCTCTCCAAATGCTATATATGTGTATTTGACCATGCTTATGATGGATTTCTTTTAAGGACTCTAGCTAGATTAGAGGGGAAAAAGTTGCTGCTTTGTTGCCTATGATAATGGATCATCAAATGTTTCCCTTTGTCCCTGGTTGCCTCCTTAATTGATGCCTTATGATCCAAATGACCCAAGTCCCTTGCATGATCCCATTTGTCCCTAATGTTGCTTAAGATGAATAAATTCCTCTAATCACCATTTGGAGATCAAGACTAGTTCTTGATTTCCATTAGCTAGACTCCAATATTAAAAATGTCTCCCAAATATGGAGACAAACATTTTAACATTACCCCAAGTGATTTACTTGTCGATGATTAGATGGTTGGTCGATCACTCGTACACTCGGGGTGGAGCAAGTGAGGCTTGGTGTGATGGCACAAATATCAATATCTTGTGCATCCTACCTGGCCTCACTTACTCCATCTCTGGATGTTAATATTTGTTTCGACCAACAAAGTATGAGGCATTCCATTTAGTTGATACCACTTGGCTCTTTCTTCTATTTTAGTGCCGATGATTAGAATGTTCGGTCAACTGTACACTTCGGGGTGTCGCTAGTGAGCCTGGTGTGATGGCACAAATATCAATCTCTTGTGCATCCTACCGGCCTCACTAACGCCATCCCGGGATGTTCATATTTGTTTCGACCAACAAAGTATGAGGCATTCCATTTAGTTCATACTAGCTACTTCTTAATTGCATTGGCCTTTCTTCCATTTTAGTGCCGATGATTAGAATGTTTGGTCACCTATACGCCGCAATATACTTTGTAGACGAGCCCCCTTTCCCCGGCCGCCGTTCCGTGAACGAGTCCTTGATGAGACAACAACGCCGACATGCCTCTCCGGCGCAGCACCACTTTTCTTCTCTCGCCGTCCGAGTACGTGAACGAGTCCTTAATGCCAAGACGGTGCCGGCCTCCCTAGCATCATGCCGACCCCGTTGTCGCGCTTCGGGCCGTGTCGATCATGCGCCTGCACTCTTCGCCTTCTTGCCCGGTGAACTAATAGACTAATCGTTGGAATAAGGAAGCCGATGACGGCCGATCGCAATTTAATCTTGCGACCGGCTGTCATCGGTTTCCTTATTCCAACGATCAGCCTATTGGTTCACCGGCAAGAAGGCGAACGAGTGCAGGCGCGGGACACACGGCTTGAAGCGCGGCAACACGGCCCGGCATAATGCTGGGCAGGCCGGCACGGTCTTTGCATCAAGGACTCGTTCACCGGACAGCGAGGGACCGGCGTGGTTCCGCGCCGGAGATGCGGATCGGCGTTGTTGTGTCGTCAAGCACCCGTTGACGGAACGCCGACCGGGGAAAGGGGGCCCTTACGCAAAGTATTTGTGTTGACCAACAATGTATGAGGCACATATTCTATTTTGTCATTCCATTTGCTTTGAGATTTTCAAAATGCCGATGATTAAAATGTTTGGTCACCGTACACTTGGGGGTGGCGTAAGTGAGCCTCGGTAAGATAGCACAAATATCAATCTCTTGTGCATCCTACCCGGCCTCGCTTACCCCATCCCTAAATGTTAATATTTGTGTTGACCAACAATGTATGAGGCACTTATTCCATTTTGTCATTCCATTTGCTTTGAGATTTTCAAAATGCCGATGATTAAAATGTTTGGTCACCGTACACTTGGGGGTGGCGTAAGTGAGCCTCGGTAAGATAGCACAAATATCAATCTCTTGTGCATCGGACTTGGTCTCACCGACGCCATCTCTAAATGTTAATATTTGTGTTGACCAACAATGTATGAGGCACTTATTCCATTTTGTCATTCCATTTGCTTTGACATTTTCAAAATGCCGATGATTAAAATGTTTGGTCACCGTACACTCGGGGCGGCGTAAGTGAGCCTCGGTAAGATAGCACAAATATCAATCTCTTGTGCATCGGACTTGGTCTCACTTACACCGTCCCTGAATGTTAATATTTGTGTTGACCAACAATGTATGAGGCATTTATTCCATTTCTCTTGTGCATCGGATACTTGTTGGTCTCACTTTCTTCCATTTTCATCATAGTAGGAACTGGATGGAAGGACCCCGATGCAAGCGAGCCTGGTGGGTAGAGATGACGGAGCAAAGGAGGAACAGGATGAAGACTACTTTGTATCTCGAAATTGTGAATTTTGTATGAATTAAGAGTTGTATGCAAAACATTTGACACTTGCCACTATATATGTATCTCGATCGGGCTCTAAGTAATGTGATGATGATGTCTATGTTATATCCGTGCAATGTACATGATATTTATATTATATCTGAATGTTGCTGTATATAACCCGTGTATCCGTATTGTGTATCCGTATTGCTGTGTATAAACTGTATATGTATACCGGGCAGCACAAAATCGTGTATAATACAAGCAAATTCCGTGGCGCACTAAGAAGCAATTCTGTGGCGCACCCTTTTCAGTGGCGCACCTAAGAACAAGTGCGCCACGTAAACCTTATTTTTGTGGCGCACAATCGGGTGCGCCACAGAAAGCTTATTTTTGTGGCGACGTTTCTGTGGCGCACCACCCGTGCGCCACAGAATCAAATTTTCGTGCGCCACTGATGAGGCTTTTCCTACTAGTGCTAGATCGCATCTTGCGATCTAGGCAGCACAAGCCTACCCACGTTGTTCATGCGTTGCTCTTGCTGAAGCCTTTTTGATGGCGAGCAACGTAGTTATCTTAGATGTGTTAGGGTTAGCATTGTTCTTCGTATCATATGCTTGTCGTAGTGCAACCCTTATACATCTAGCCGCCCTTACACCTATCTTAGGTGTAGGGGCGGCACCCCGCTTGATCATAGTTTAGTAGATCCGATCCGTTACGGTTGCTCCTTGTTCTTCAAGGATTAGTTTAATATCCGCAATAGTTAGGCCTTACAAAGGGTTGGAGGATCCAGCGGCGTGTAGGGTGTAATTTGCTAGCCCTAGACAGGATGTTCCGGGGATCAACCTCGTGTTGGTTTTTAGGCCCTGTCTAGGATCGGCTTACGATCACCGTGCGCGAGCGCGAGGCCCAATCGTGAGTAGGATGATCCGATTATGCGGTGAAAACCCTAAATCGTCGTAGATCGCATTAGCTTTATCTTGATCAAGCAGGACCACCATATATTCGTGCACCTCGTACGAATCATGGGTGGATCGGCTCTTTGAGCCGATTCAGGATAACCTGAAGAGCCGATCGAGGCTCGTATTTAACGTTTACGTGTATGCCATGCAGGAAATTAAGCGAGGCATCATCCAACACCTTCCTGACCAGGTATAGGTCAGGTGGCACGCCCTTGCGACAGCATCGGACGTGTGACCAGGAGGCTTTGCGGGCCGTCGCTCTGAGGGACCGGGGCCAGCCGCAGCCCTAGTTGTTCCCGGCTCTACCGTGTTGCCGGCCGCTGCCCGCCGGTGGGTTTCCGACCGCAACACATTCCGGCACGCCCGGTGGGACAATCTTCGACATCCACCGCATCGCCATCTACATCCGAGATGGCGGAAAGCACTCCGGTCAAGTACAAGGATCCGGCCGACGAGCTCAAGAAGAAGCATGACGAAATCAAGGCGGTCCTCGAAGCCGAACTCATCGGCTCTTTCCACGGAACCCGCTCCCATGGCGTCGGGTGGAAGGGGTTCTCACCTGAAGGCGCACTCGATGGAGTGGACCTATCCGCTCCGTCGAAGAACGCACCGGGTCGCTGCGTCGGGAGATCAACTACATGGTGGCTCATTCGCCGCACCGCCACTCCGAGAGCTCCGGTGAACACTTTGGAGCGTGTCGCTCGCGCGTGATCCAGGAAATCATGAGCCATCGGTATTCTCCGTCGGGACCAGCTGCGGGGACTTACAAAGGAGAGATGCCACTCCAGTCCCATCCACCGCTGCCGTTCGCATGGGCAGCACCAGAAGTGCCGAACTCATCGGCATACGTCGTCTACAAAATTGGTGGTGATCCTAGTGACTACCAATTCCTACCTGAGGCGCCCAAGGAGATCCTGCACGGATACGCGTGCGCATACGTACCAGAGAGCGGCACCTGGGCACTCTCGAACCAGGCTGCGACAGCAGGGGCCTCTGGAACAGCAGGAGGAACGTCGGGAGCAGATCTTGAGAAGCAAACGTGGCTAGCTAAGTACGCCACTCCGACAAACCTCCGGAGCCCAGCTCCTGCAGCTTGGCTCAGAACCGGAAAATCAAGCATGGCTGGTTAAGTATGCCACCCCGGCGAATCTTCAGGGTTCGACACCTTCAGCCATCACCGCGGATCAGATTTGTACAATTCTGAAAGATCAGTTCGGCATGATGCCGAAAAGGAAGACGTTCGGCTATACCAAGCCGTACCCTAACGAGTACGAATTGATCCCGCTACCACCCAAATATCAGCTCCCGGACTTCACAAAGTTTAGTGGATCAGATGGTTCCAGCTCCATCGAGCATGTGAGCCGATATTTGGCACAGCTAGGCACGATCTCAGCATCAGACGAGTTGCGTGTGAGGTTCTTCGCACAGTCCCTCATAGGATCGGCTTTCGGGTGGTACACATCGCTGCCACCGAACTCCATCCGGACTTGGAAGCAGTTGGAAGAAGCGGTTCCATGAGCGAGTATCACTCGGAGGCTTCCGAGGCTGGCATTGCCGATCTAGCACAAGTACGACGAAGCGCGGGGAGACGAGTGTCGGAATACATCCAGCGCTTCAGGACCATTAGGAACCGATGCTTTTCGGTTCATGTAAGTGAAAAAGAAGCTGTCGAGTTGGCGGTGGTGGGTCTCTCATCATCGATTAAGGACGTGGCCTCCCAAGCAGACTACCCTTCATTGGCGCACATGGTGCAGAAGCTGTCAGCATATGAACAGCGCCACCCAGATGTTTACCAGGACAAATTCAAGCGTGCGGTAGCCCTGGTTGAGGCAGACGAGGATGAAGGTGCTGCGGGAGATCGAGAGGTAGCAGTGGCCGAATGGACTCGAGCGGCAGGCCCCGTGTCCTGCAAATGGGTGAAGCCACAAGGCCCTCCAAAAGGGTTCGACTTCGACGTGACCAAAGCCGAGCAGATTTTTGATCTCTTACTCACGGAGAAGCATATAAAGGTACCCGAAGGGCACAAGATCCCCACGGTGCGGGAGCTGAACGGAAAGCCATACTGCAAGTGGCATAACACGTTCACCCACACCACTAACGACTGCAGGGTGTGGCGGCAGCAGATCCAAATGGCGATAGAAAATGGACGGTTAATTTTCAACCAGTACGCCATGAAGGTCGACACACACCCCTTCCCCGCCGTGAACATGGTGGAGTATACTTACCATGGAGGGTGCCAGCCAGATCTCTCGTGCAATATCAACATGGTAGGGCTTGGGCACCACTCTGGTAAGGACAGAGATGAGGGCTGCTGCTCTCATAGCAAAGACACGAGAGGAAGCCGCTCCACGCGATCGGCTCCGCCAAGACGGCAAGCGCTATGTCACGAGAGGGAGAAGTGAAGAACATAAGATATCGGCGACCTCTCTCTGATCACCTCCTCAACAAGTATGTGAGTCAGTATGACCAACGCCGACGATACAACGACGATGATGAAGAAGATCGTCTGGCTAGGGACGACAGGAGACGTCGTCGGCACGATCGCGATGAGGAGGAGCACGAGCGCCGTGCCAAGGAAAAGTCAGGGGAGCGAGACGACGTGGATAGGCACTGGGACTGCCCCTTCTTCAGACACTGCTGGGATTCAGGAATGAGCCGATTGCCCACAATCGGCAATTGCCCAGAATGCAACCGAAGAAGAAGGAGACAGCCAACGTGTCCGTGTTCAAGCGCCTAGGGCCTCTCCCGCCACAAAGCAAACGCGTTGAGTCCCCTCGGTTGGAAGATCTCGAGGATTCAGAAGACGAGGGAGAAGAAGAAGACAGGTACCACCGGCCAAGGTGGTGCCCTGATGGACTCAGCCGTTCCCAAAAGCGCAGGGTTCAGTGATTACGCGGCCTGGAGGAAGCTGAAAGATTATACCTGCACACGTTGAGGAAGGCACGGCCTGATCTGGCCGCCAAAATTCAGCGAACCCTGGACGAAGAAGGTCGGCCACAAAGAAAAGAGTGGCGCCCCAAGCAAAGGAAAGCCGATGATGAGACATCGGCTGGCACAAACATGGTGCTCGTCCTCCCGACGAAGCTTAGTGCCCCACGATTACACGATGCACTCGAGGTGGACGACAGCAAGCGCACCAACATGATAAAGTCAGAGATTGGGCTGGTTTTATCCACCGGCCTGACCGAGTAGCAAAAGCAAATCAATGAGCAGACGTGGCGAGGCTGATCCTTGTGATCGGCCCCAAAAGTTTATGGAGGAACATTACAAAACCTTCATCGAACAAGCAACGTGGAGGCCGATTCCAGCAATCGGCCAAAATTATCCTCACCATCCATTCTGCCTGGGTTCAGCATTTAATCCAACAGGGGATACCTAAAGAGCCGATACCATCAATTCTCTTGACGAGAATCGGCTCGGGGGCACCTAGGTGGATAAAACACGAGGATATGAAGTAGGAGTATCTTTCAAACGCCCAGCAGCCCAAGATATTCTTTGATGATGGGTATTGAAGTATGGGGGCCGATACATGAATCGGTCGTAAAAAAATACGAAAATTTTTAAGCACAGCCGATGCGCAGACATCGACTTAAGGATAGGAAGCCGATGCATGGCCATCGACTCAAGGGATAATCAGAGGGTCAATGGAGGAACTCCTCAAAGAAGAGAGACTCTAATGGAGGAACTCCTCAATGGAGTGGTTTAATGGCTCGGATCCTCTCTTCAAGAACAATGCCAAGAGCAGCATGGATGTGCAGATCAGGCTAAGGGTGGGTTGCCTCAGATCCACCGAAGGAAAGGAGCCGATCTGACCTGCAAAGACAAAGAAGCGGACTGAAGAAGCTCGGGGGGCAGCTCACCCTGAAGGTTTTCTGCTCTGGAGAGCCGATTTTGTTGGGAATCGGCTGGCTCTGCATGATAGTTCTCTCAGACATGATCTAGCCCAGGTTCATTTGTCTGAATGGCATGCCCTTGTCTCTGTTTCGCCTTGACTGAGACTCGGGGGGCAGCTGGCCTGGTGGATGCTTTGTTTTTGAAAGACGATTGGGTGGCTATCGGCTAGCCCTGCGCCGCGATTTTCGTCAAGGGTGGTGATCTGGCGGAACTCAAATTCATTGTTCGAAAGGATGAAGGATAGTTCATGAAGACTTGATGCGCCGACATCGGCTTTTTGAGTTTTGACCAAGATTGCAGTCACCCTGTGGTCGAAGAAAGGGAGGGCGGATTATGAGAGACCGATGCGTTGCCATCGGCTCATTGAGAATCGGTTTATAAGAAATCGGCAAAGTCAAATTGGGGAAACTTCTTCATTCATAAACAGGATTTCTTACAAAGAAAGAGCCGATTGCTCAAAGAAGGAAGAACAAAAGAAGGGTCTATTGACCAATCTACTACTGCTAAGGCCTACACTAGTAGATCCTAATCTATGGGCCATCGCTGCCCTCGTCGTCATCCTCGGAACTCTCATCGGCACTGCTGCCGATGGGCTCCTCGTCGCTACTCCCGTAGCCCTCTACGGGAGCTTCATCCCCGTCTTCATCGTCGCTGCTGTCGTCGTCCCACCACATGCGGAGGCGTTTCGCCGGCGGATAGCCCTCGAGGGAGTCGTCGTCGTCGTCGTCGTCTTCCTCTTCCTCTTCTTCAGAGGTGGGGCAGCCGTCCCAGGGGAACCGGTCGTCCTCGCTTTCCGACTCCAGGTCCCCGTCGACGAGGAACTGAAGATCTTCATCCCCGCTGGTCAAGGACTTGTCGTCCTCTGACCAGATGGAGGAGGCGTGGCTTTCCTCGTCCCATTCTTCTGGGGCACGGATTTCCGGCGGCGTCTCGCGGGAGGAGGAGGACCCGTAGGAAAGCTCGGAGGAGGAGGAGGAAGAAGACATAGTGGCACAGGAGGGTTTTGGGGTGCTAATGCGAGGAGGACGAAGGAGGAGCGAGCTGTTTGGAACGGTTAAATAAAAGGGATATGAGGGAGATTCAATGCCACAGCAGTTTCCGAGGAGATGATGCCCAACAGGAAAATTTTGCGGCCACGTGGAGAAGTGGAAGGGGCAAGGCATCATGATGAGGATTCTGCGGCGGTTTCTGCTCTACCACGACGTGACCCGACGAAAGAAAAGCGTAATGATTTTGGAAATGTCATTTCCAAAACCAGGGGGGCATGTGTTATCACCAGAATTTGACCGGATCAGAGGTGGGCCGTGATCAAGATGGACTTGAAGATATATATATAGAAGAAATACGTGAATCGGCCTTACATGCAAAGTTTGGGCTAGTTTGCCCTTGTATCTGTAACATATTAGATTACGTGTCGGTTAGGAGTCAGAGTTTTACCCGTGCACGGTTAGGTGCACGCCCGAATTAGAAAGTCCCTTGGACTATAAATATGTATCTAGGGTTTATGAAATAAACAACAACCAACGTTCAACACAAACAAATCTCGGTGCATCGCCAACTCCTTCGTCTCGAGGGTTTCTCCGGTAAGCACCATGCTGCCTAGATCGCATCTTGCGATCTAGGCAGCACAAGCCTACCCACGTTGTTCATGCGTTGCTCGTGTCGAAGCCTTTTTGATGGCGAGCAACGTAGTTATCTTAGATGTGTTAGGGTTAGCATTGTTCTTCGTATCATATGCTGTCGTAGTGCAACCCTTATACATCTAGCCGCCCTTACACCTATCTTAGGTGTAGGGGCGGCACCCCGCTTGATCATAGTTTAGTAGATCCGATCCGTTACGGTTGCTCCTTGTTCTTCAAGGATTAGTTTAATATCCGCAATAGTTAGGCCTTACAAAGGGTTGGAGGATCCAGCGGCGTGTAGGGTGTAATTTGCTAGCCCTAGACAGGATGTTCCGGGGATCAACCTCGTGTTGGTTTTTAGGCCCCGTCTAGGATCGGCTTACGATCACCGTGCGCGAGCGCGAGGCCCAATCGTGAGTAGGATGATCCGATTATGCGGCGAAAACCCTAAATCGTCGTAGATCGCATTAGCTTTATCTTGATCAAGCAGGACCACCATATATTCGTGCACCTCGTACGAATCATGGGTGGATCGGCTCTTTGAGCCGATTCACAGGATAACCTGAAGAGCCGATCGAGGCTCGTATTTAACGTTTACGTGTATGCCATGCAGGAAATTAAGCGAGGCATCATCCAACACCTTCCTGACCAGGTATAGGTCAGGTGGCACGCCCTTGCGACAGCATCGGACGTGTGACCAGGAGGCTTTGCGGGCCGTCGCTCTGAGGGACTGGGGCCAGCCGCAGCCCTAGTTGTTCCCGGCTCTACTCTGTTGCCAGTCGCTGCCCGCCGGTGGGTTTCTGACCGCAACAAGAGCGGCTCCCATGAAGGACGTTATCTCTACCAGCAAGGTAGATCATCCCTCTTCTCTTTTGTTTACACACGTATTTTAGTTTTATTATGGGTGACACTCCCCCCAACCTTTGCTTACACAAGCCATGGCTAACCGAATCCTCGGGGTGCCTTCCATCAATCACATACCATGGAGGAGTGTCTATTTGCAAAATTAAGTTGCTTGCTGATGAATCAGAGCAAAACATGTGAAGAGAATTATTAGTGAAAGTTGATTAATCGGGGTTGGGAACCCCATTGCCAGCTCTTTTTGCAAAATTATTGGATAAGCGGATGTGCCACTAGTCCATATGAAAGTCCGTCAAGAGTAAATGACAAGGTTGAAAGTTAAACACCACATACTTCCTCATGAGCTATGAAACATTAACACAAATTGAGAAGCATTTTGAAGGTTTAAAGGTAGCGCATGAGAATTTACTTGGAATGGTTTGAAATGCCATGCATAGGTATTTATGGTGGACACTCTGGAATAACTTGGTTTTCATGTGTTTGGAAGCACGAGTGAAGGCTAGCAAAAGACTAGGGAGCGAAAAATCAAGAGAGCAGTAACTTTCATAATCATGCTTGCGGCAAAATAAATTAACTGAGGCATAAAAGTGATACCAGAACTCCGAAGCAATGTAAATCATTGAGGCTTAATTGACTCTTGTTCAGTCATATGCATGCGTGAGCATGTGCCAAGTTAATTCAAACGAATTATTCAGAGGAGGATACCACAATATCATACCTATCTATGAATAAAACAATGCAGCAAACATCCATGACATGCTACTCATATTAATAAATTGGAGCTAAACATGAGAGATCATGAACTACTAGACTTTCTTAAATGACATATACCTCACATGAACCAACTAAGCATGCTCACATGGATGAGTATATGTACAAAAATGAAAACAAATAGAGTTCATACCAGACCTCTCACCACAATCAGATTGTCGAATATCGTCATTATTGCCTTTTCACTTGTGTAGCTTGGATAATATGAAATGAAAACCACGCTCCAGCCACCGAAGACCATTGAACTCATAAAGAACTTTACAAAACCAAAGAAGAACAGCAAATATTTTTGGTGTTTTCGAATTTGAGAACAAGAATAAAAGGAAACAAGCAAACAAAGCTAAATCTTTTTGGGTTTTCTTATAGCAAACTTGCAATAGCAAATAAAGCGAAACAAATGCAAGAACCAAAGTAAACAAGTGGTGAAGAGAAACAACAGAAATATTTTTGGTCTTTTTGTGTTTTGGGAAAGAAACAAAGCAAAAACAAGAAATAGCAAATTAAAAGAAACACGAGAAAGCGAGATGGCAGTAAATCTGCCAAAACCTCGACAGTAGCATGAAATCGATTTTTACAAAAATCTTCCGTTGCTCAGCTCGAAAAGTGTTCAACTAATGAAAGTTAGATAACAACCTGGGGAACATGCACAAATATTGGCAGCTCAAAATAACGTTCCGGCTGTGCGCACGAATTTTTCTAGTAACAGTCCAGAATCTGTTTTCAGGCAGCACTTCCCCAAATATCATCTCCCTCTCATTAGAAAACCACTCAAAGAAACTAAACAAGTATGTACAAGTATCCAGCAACCATAATATGCAAAGAATGAGTGATGCCGGTATACCTCCCACCAAGCTTAGGCTTTTGGCCTAAGTGGAAATCAACCCCAACGAGGATCTGGGTTCCATGCCGGTGGGTCGTACATGGAGTAGTCATAATAAGGCACCGATGCAGAAGAAAAGCGTGGAGGCTCCTCATGCCCAACTTGTTGATGCGAAGAGCTTGCTGCATTCGATGACGAGTCGAGGTGTTCCTCGACCTCATCCGTGTTGTCTCTTGCACGATGGCCATTTCTCTCTATGTATGCTTTCAGTTCACCTTCCGTGATTGACCAATCCTCCCTGGAATCAAGGTTAAACAGAGCAGGTGCAGGCAATCCTACTAATTTTTCAGTTTTCTTAGTTATTGTCCAAGATTTCTTGTAAAATGTTATTCTATAGGACATGTTGCTCAAATTAGACGAATCAGAAACAAATTCATGCTTAATCATGGAGACTATGTCAAGTTTCTCTATGGGGAGTTGAATATCAAGATGGTGAGGTTCTACATTATGCATAGCTAATAAACAAGAGGCGATGAGACCTCCACAAATTCCTCCCTTCTCACGGTTAGTAGCAAGTCTGTTGGCTATCAAAGCACCCAAGTTATAAGTCCCATTACCTTGTAATGCAGCAGCTAGAAAGGCTAGATCCTGGATAGATATTTTACTTTCATTCTTTCTTGCTAGAACGCACTTGGTAATGAAATAAGCAAAGTAACGAATAGCTGGGAAATGAATGCTACTGATTTTACCACCATCCTCTGAGAAGCTTCTTCCATGACAAATCATCTTGAAAAGGTCCAAGAACTCTTGCGGCGATCCCTTTATCTTCTCGCATGATCCCCATTGCGGCACTCTGATTGCTGCACAAAAATCATTGAATGGCAAGTTGACAGTTTTATTATAAATTTTGTATTGGACCATGGGGTTAGATCGTGACCAATTGAATTTAAAATCCTGCACTACTGACATAGTCGGTTTTGCATATTGGCATGGTTCACCATCAACAAAATCATCCAACCCTGCACGAGAGATTAAACTTTGAACATCCTGCAAGATCCCTGCACTTCTCATAAAATCCACGCACGGATAGTAAGTGGGGTATACTCCTTCTTCTCGGTGAACTCGCATGACCTGTTGCACCTCCAATTCATGTTGGTTAAGTTGGTGCCTACTTCCTTCCATTTTCTGAAATTTTCAACAAACAATATAAAACTTGATTTGGTGACATATAATTGAGGGAAAGTACCATAGGAACTTGCTAGAGTACTAATCATGCATCAAAATTAGTTTCTACCACTTAGAACAAGCATGCAAGCTCACTAAACATGTTACCTACAGCAGCAAAATATGCAAGATATATTCCACCAAACAAAATTCTACTTGGATAATCGAAGGAGTCACATACCGAAGAGCAAATGTGCCAAATTTCGGACGTAAATCTGGGCTGAGCAAAGAGATCGAGAAGTCTCGGAGTTCTTGAGCAAAAACACGAGTGAGAGGAAGCTGGTGTCGATTTTTTCGGGAGAGAGAAGAGTGTGGGAGGAAGAGATGCTAAAGTGGGGTAAAGGGGGGCCCACACACCAGGGTGGCGCGCCCCCCTTGCTGGCCGCGCCAGCCTGTGGGGTGCCACCCTGGGGTGCCCCACTGGTCATCCCCAGGTGCTCCCAGGTGCCTCGTCGAAAAATAGGACCAACGGTGTAATTTTTGCGAATTTTTGAAAACTTTGAAAAATGCACATTTCTGGGTATTAAGTTTATTATTACTGGCCAGGAAATTTTTTGAAATCTCTAAATGACTAAGGAACTTTGCAAAAATAAAAAGTGCTACAGCAACCAGAGCAAGTGGAGGAAGAAAGAAATGTTGTTTACCTCCTCTATGCATATAAAATGAATTTGTTAACAAGGTTGATCAAGTCTTGCCACCAAATAAATTTTACATAGCATATGAAGAAATAAACCTCAAATCAATCATGTTACCTTGTATTGTATTGATATGGATCCAATCACAAGAGTTTGATATTCTTCTTTAGGCTCATATATTGGACAATCAATAGTTCCCACTTTGATAGTTCTCACATTAGAAATAGTGTTAACTCCACATGCTTTTTCAATTCTCTTGGGGAAATAGACGGTGTGCTCCTTATCATCAACATTGAAAGTAACCTTTCCTTTATTGCAATCAATAACAGCCCCTGCGGTGTTAAGAAAAGGTCTCCCAAGAATAATAGACATATTATCATCTTCGGGCATTTCCAACACAACAAAATCGGTTAATATCAAGCAGCTTATTAGTAACTTGAACAGGAACATCCTCACATATACCAACAGAATAGCAGTAGATTTATCAGCCATTTGCAAAGATATATCAGTAGGTATCAACTTATCTAAATAAAGTCTCTTATAGAGAGAAAAAGGCATAACACTAACACCGGCTCCCAAGTCACATAGAGGAGTTTTAACATAATTATTCTTAATAGAACAAGGAATAGTAGGTATACCTGGGTCGCCCAACTTCTTTGGAACTTTGCCATTGAAAGAGTAATTAGCAAGCATACACTACAAGAAAAGTTCTGATAGACAACGTCTCAAAATCGTCCGCTAAGGGGTATTTTTCGTCGCCTATGGGCCTAACCCGACGATATGGGTTCTGTTGTGGAAACCGCGTCAGGCAAAGTCCTACGACGATTTTTTCGGTCCGTCGCGCTTGGGCGCCCTTCCGCCACGGAAAATCGGACCGTTGCCCAAGTGTTTCCGGAGCCCGTTGACCGCCGACGTCATGCAAACCGACACGTGGCGTACGCCGTTAACCGCGTTAACGGCGTTAACCGGCTGAAACCCCGTGGTAGATGGTAGGCCCACACGAGGCCTGCCACGTCTTAAGCGCGCCGGCCCATTAAGTTTGCGGGCCGGGCCAGCTGACTTAGTTTGACCGGTCAACTATATAGCTGGGCTGGTCCATTAGTTACGTGGGCCGGGCCTAACCTCTAAGGTTGATCGGTCAAAACTTTAATGGGCCGGCCCACTAAGCATGTGGGCCGGCCGAATGCACTCGTTTGACCAGGTCAACGAGCAAAAGGGCCGGCCCACAAGACATGTGGGACCCACTTTCCTGTTATCGGGCCGGCCCATTTACAAAGTGGGGTCCACATTAAAGCAACTGGGCCGGCCCAAGAAGTTAGTGGGCCGGCCCAATTATTATGTGGGTCCCACTTTCCTGCTATCGGGCCGGCCCATTTAGTACGTGGGGTCCACATTAGATCAAATGGGCTGGCCCAACAAGCCATTGGGCCGGGCCAAAAGCACCGGTGGGTCCCACTTTCCTGTTAAAGGGCGAGCCCATTTAGTATGTGGGGTCCACCATATAGCAAGTGGGCCGGCCCAACAAGATAGTGGGCCGGGCCAAAAACACAGGTGGGTCCCACTTTCCAGTTAAAGGGCTAGCCCATTTAGTATGTGGGGTCCACCATATAGCGAGTGGGCCGGCCCAACAAGATAGTGGGTCGGGCCAAAAAACTCTAGTGGGTCCCACTTTCCTGCTAAAGGGCCGG
The DNA here is from genome assembly GCF_022539505.1 of Lolium rigidum. NCBI lineage: Eukaryota > Viridiplantae > Streptophyta > Magnoliopsida > Poales > Poaceae > Lolium > Lolium rigidum. The sequence goes on from NC_061513.1 coordinate 87,144,663, forward strand.
CCCATTTAGTATGTGGGGTCCACCTTATAGCAAGTGGGCCGGCCCAACAAGATAGTGGGCCGGGCCAAAACACTGGTGGGTCCCACTTTCCTGTTAAAGGGCCGGCCCATTTAGTATGTGGGGTCCACCGTATAGCAAGTGGGCCGCCCAACACGCTAGTGGGCCGGGCCAAAACACAGTGCGGGTCCCACTTTCCTGTTAAAGGGCCGGCCCATTTAGTATGTGGGGTCCACCATATAGCAAGTGGGCCGGCCCAAAAACACAGGTGGGTCCCACTTTCGTCTTAAAGGGCCGGCCCGTTTAGTATGTGGGGACCACCACAAAAGCAATTGGGCTGGCCCAACTAGTTAGTGGGCCGGCCCGTAGTGGGTGGGGTCCACCTTAAAGCAAGTGGGCCGGCCCAATAAAAGTGTGGGGTCCACAAGAATCAAGTGGGCTGGCCCAATAAGTAAGCGGACGATGATACGTCTCCAACGTATCGATAATTTCTTGTGTTCCATGCCACATTATTGATGTTATCTACATGTTATATGCACACTTTATGTCATATTCGTGCATTTTCCGGAACTAACCTATTAACAAGATGCCGAAGTGCCGCTTCTCGTTTTTCGCTGTTTTTGGTTTCGTAAATCCTAGTAACGAAATATTCTCGAATCGGACGAAATCAACGCCAAAGTTCCTATTTTCATCGGAAGCATCCGGAACACCCGGGAAGGATCGGAGGGGAGCCCCGGGGGCCCCACACCACACCCCGGCGCGGCCGAGGGGGCGCGCCCCTAGGGTGTGGGCCCCCTGTAGACCCTCTCGGCGCCGCCTCTCCGCCTATATAAAGCCCCCGGATCGTAAAACCCTTACGCGTTCGACGAAAACCACGAAACCTTCCGCAGCCGCCGCCATCGCGAAGCCAAGATCCGGGGGACAAGAGTCTCTGTTCCGGCACCCCGCCGGAGCGGGGAAGTGCCCCGGAAGGCTTCTCCATCGACACCGCTGCCATCTCCACCGCCATCTTCATCACCGCCGCTGCTCCCATGAGGAGGGAGTAGTTCTCCATCGAGGCTTGGGGCTGTACCGGTAGCTATGTGGTTCATCTCTCTCCTATGTGTTTCAATACAATAATCTCATGAGCTGCCTTACATGATTGAGATTCATATGATGATGCTTGTAATCTAGATGTCATTATGCTAGTCAAGTGAGTTTTACCTATGTGATCTCCGGAGACTCCTAGTCCCACGTGTGTAAAGGTGACAAGTGTGTGCACCGTGTGGGTCTCTTAGGCCATATTTCACGGAATACTTACTCATTGAATGGCATAGTGAGGTGCTTATTTATATCTCTTTATGATTGCAGCATGTTTGTATCACTACTATCTATGTGCTACTCTAGTGATTTGTTATTAAAGTAGTTTATTCCTCCCGCATGTGTGCAAAGGTGACAAGTGCGTGCACCGTGTTAGTACTTGGTTTATGCTATGATCATGATCTCTTGTAGATTATGGAGTTAACTATTGCTATGATAATATTGATGTGATCTATTCCTCCTACATATGCATGAAGGTGACAAGTGTGCATGCTATGCTAGTACTTGGTTTAGTCTCGTTGATCTATCTTACACTAAAGGTTACTTAAACATGAGCATTATTGTGGAGCTTGTTAACTCCGGCATTGAGGGTTCGTGTAATCCTACGCAATATGTTCATCATCCAACAAAAGTGTAGAGTATGCATTTATCTATTCTGTTATGTGATCAATGTTGAGAGTGTCCACTAGTGAAAGTGTAATCCCTAGGCTTTGTTCCTAAATACTGCCGAGTTACTACCGCTTGTTTATCGTTTTACCGTCGCTACTACCGCCGCAATACTACCACCATCAACTACGCGCCAAGCACTTTTCTCGGCACCGTTGCTACCGCTCATACTTATTTATACCATT